>NC_038243.2:26922485-27162788 GCF_000004515.6 Glycine max
CGTAATATGATCATTTATTACTATTGTCATGCAGGCCAAAGTAATAAGCTAGTGTTTGTTCTCTCGCACCCAATACTCAAAGAGCTGCGCTCAATGCGTGACTGTGGCCGGTCTCGCAGTGCACGTTACAATTTTGCCCGTTTTTTCGGAGGCCCAAGAATGGAGATTTAGTTCATGCCTCCTCCTCTCACAGAACAAGGAGCTATGCTTCGTCATTGAATTGTGAGGACCTTTTAGTGGAATGGTCGATCCTCGCTTTTTTTTTGGAGCCCCATGAATTGGGTTTTCGTTCATTCCTCCTCCACTCAAAGATTTTGGAGCTATGCTTCATGATTGACTTGTGAGGACCCTCTAGTGCAATCCTCCATCCTCGCCTTTTTTTTTTTCGGAGCCCCATGAATTGCGTTTTCGTTCATGCATCCTCCACCCAATGAGTTTGGAGCTATGCTTCATGATTGACTAGTGAGGACCCTCTAGTGCAATCCTCCATCCTCACCCTTTTTTCGGAGCCCCATGAATTGCGTTTTCGTTCATGCATCCTCCACTCAAAGATTTTGGAGCTATGCTTCATGATTGACTTGTGAGGACCCTCTAGTGGAATCCTCTATCCTCACCGTTTTTTTTTTCGGAGCCCCATGAATTGCGTTTTCGTTCATGCATCCTCCACCCAATGAGTTTGGAGCTATGCTGCATGATTGACTAGTGAGGACCCTCTAGTGCAATCCTCCATCCTCGCCTTTTTTTCGGAGCCCCATGAATTGCGTTTTCGTTCATGCATCCTCCACCCAATGAGTTTGGAGCTATGCTTCATGATTGACTAGTGAGGACCCTCTAGTGCAATCCTCCATCCTCGCCTTTTTTTCGGAGCCCCATGAATTGCATTTTCGTTCATGCGTCCTCCACCCAATGAGTTTGGAGCTATGCTTCATGATTGACTAGTGAGGACCCTCTAGTGCAATCTGTAACATCCTGGAAATTTCTATCCGGAATTTTTGGAAACGATGTATTTTGAATGACTATATATATATATATATATATATATATATGTATTATTCAGTGTATATGTATAGATATGTTCTTGGTAGAAATAGGAATAGTGGGGGCAAGATATGCGGGTTGGACTAATTAAGGGAGAGAAATCCATAACTGGGAGGTTATGGGTTAATTCTTAATTAATTAGTTAAAAATCATCGTTTTGCGTGCGACTTAAAATTTAACGAAACCAACCTCTAAACCACGCTCGGGGTTTCATTCTGAGCGTTTTGATATATATATATTGCTTGCTTTCGAAAACTGGCCCCGGCGGACGCAGAGAAACGCGAGAAACTGGAATCAGAGAAACGACACGCAAACCGAGGCAGGATTTTAGCGTTTCAAAGGTCAGATTTTTCTCACTTTTGTGACTGAGTATGGGTCACAGTCAAAAAGAGAAAGTGGGCCCTTTTGCTCCAATCAAATAGGGACATGTGGCAGAGCTTGAATAAAATAATGGAAAAAAAAGGGAAAAACCCTTTTTATTTTTAAAACCAAAAAGCTTTTCTCTCTCCTCACTCAGCCAAAGCAGAAATTCAGAAGCCTTTTCTCTCCCTCTCTCACGTAGCTTTCTTCTTCTTCATTCTCCATTGAAGCTTCAAGCAAAGCTTCAACCTTTGGCCACCATTTCTGCCCCAAATCGTGAAAGGAGAGCATTTTTGGAGTCGTGAAGTGCGTGGCTACGAGTGGGACTTCAAAATTTCAGGTTTGGGTGGACTTCTTTCCCTCTTGATTTTCGTGGGTATGGGGTTTTGGGAGATATGAGGGGTAGTTTTGTTAGTTTTCTGTTGTGTGATGATTATTTGTGAAGACATTTGTTGAAAGCTTGTCGAAATTGCCATGTTTGGGTGAGTTAGACATACCCATTCTGTTTTAGGGTTTTTGTGATGATGTTTATGATGTTTATATGCTGAAATTGCTGATGGAAATCTGTTAGAGATGAAGGGTAGAACTAACCCAAGGTTAGAAAGTGAGAATGTGATGTTATGAGTGGAAAAAGAGTGAGACTTTGAGAGTTGGAAGGCTAAGTCTGAATTCTGTGGTAAATGGAGGTTAGAGTGAGTTAATACTAGCTTGAAATGTCATTTAGAACATGTGAGAAAGGTTAGGCTGAGCTAGAGAGAAAAACAAATGACCAAAGTGAACAAAGAGCCATTGCTAGGGCAAATTTGGGTGTTGAAGAGTCAAATTTTGATTCGGTGAGATTTTACGTGTAAATCCAGTTTGAACAAGTCTAAATGGATGTTATGGACTGGTGTGAGGTGAGAGTTTGCCTCAAATTTACCTCATTCTAAATTTCACTTTTCAAACCTAGAAAACCCATTGAATTGAGGGGTTTTGGACACCTAGATTTTGTGTTGCTGTGGTTTGAAGCTTGACCTTGGTTTAGACATGATTGATACATGATTTGGGACTTGTAGGATTTGATTTGGGCAAGATTGGATGAGGGGAAGTGTGGTTTTCGAAATCTGCATTTTGTGCAGATTTTTGCTGTGAAATTGTGCAGCAGGATTTTGCACAAGTGCAGAAAAATACTAGGCATTTGCTGGTTGTGGAAAGAGCAGTGCAGAATGAGTTCTGGATGTTTGCTAGTAGATCGCAACGGTCAAAATGTAGGATTATGTACTAGAGACTTCCAGTAAAAATTTGGAGTCGATCCAACGGTTAACGAATTGGAACGAAGGAATTGTTACTGGGGTCTTTAAGTGAGAAAAGCTGTGATTTTGGTTGGTGTTTTGGCAGAGTTTTCTGCCTTTGCTCTGTTTTCTTGGCTGTGATAGTTTGTGCTGTTTGAATGTTGTATTACTTTGATGTTGGGGAAGCTTGGGAGGATTGATGGGGACCCGGTGTTGAGAGAAACGAGGATATGGGCTACGTGGGAGTACGTGAGCTCAGTTGGAGGTGGGCTACAGGGGATGGTGGGTTTATGCGCGCATTGTGGATGTGGAAAAACTTGTTGTGCACCATCGCCCGACCGCCACCTAGTACCACATGTGATGGGTACCCCATAATCCTACAAGCTTGAGATGAGGAAGTGTTGAAGGGTGAAACTTCCTGCTTTTATTGTTGACCACAGAGTGGTACCTGGGGATATGTCGCGGGGGTCAGGAGACCTTGGGGACGTCAGGTGGGGTGCTATTGCCCAAAACCAAGCTTGACCAATCCCGACCCAACCCGGGCATAGTCGGTCAGTGAGAACCTGTGATGTACCTAAGCAGGCGAGCTCCTGGCAGTCAACAGATAAAAGGAAAACAAGACCACAAAGCAAGGAGGCTTGTGGTGGCTGGCCAGCTGTGAATTTTGTGTAATATGTGGATTGTGGCCTCTGGTAATCGATTACCAAAGGTGAGTAATCGATTACAAGGCTTAAAATTGAGGACAGGAGGCTAAGATGGTCTCTGGTAATCGATTACCAAGGGGTGTAATCGATTACCAGGCTTGAAAACGAAGTCAGGAAACTTAGGGAGCCTCTGGTAATCGATTACCAGCCTGTGTAATCGATTACACAGAGGAATGGGTCACTGGTAATCGATTACCAGGCATGTGTAATCGATTACACAGTGTATTATTGCATATTTCATGTCCTGAGGCTGTGTAATTCAAGTTTAGCCTCTGGTAATCGATTACCAAGGTTGTGTAATCGATTACCAGAGATGAAAAGCCTCAAGATACTCCTTTTAACGTCATGTAGTGGTTATGAGATGCATTGTGTGCAGCGCAGTTAGATTCTTGTGAAAGAGTCTACCCCTTTCTTTTCTTTCTTGTAGATCGTGATGGCGGCGCAGCTAATCCGTGATCGAGTAGAGATGGAGTGCCTAGAGGGAGTTTGGGAGACCCTCGAAGGCAACACGAGGTGCCGATTTCGGGGCACCATTCGATTCACGGCCACTTCTTTGGTGCATCCAGATGAACCCGCACGGACGCTTCAGCGCACGGTGGAGTGGACAGCTCCTTGGATTAGTTTTGTATACTTTTGAGGGTGGGGGTATCTAGGACTGACTGTTAGGTTTACTCTTTTGCTTTTGTATGGGTAGACCTGATGTATAGGCATTTGATTATTGTATACTTGTGGCTGAAGCCACCACTATGGATACCTTTGCTCTGGATGATACTATATATTTTGTAAAACTCCCATATTTTGGACAGCTTTAAATGATGAATGCATTTATAATCGATCTTGTTATTTGAAAAGAAAGCATTAGCAACTTTATTTGTAAAAGAGTTTATCGACCGTATTTTATTCTTTTATTTTCATGTGACGACCTAAAGTAATGGCTGGTACATTCTTCCTTTTGAAACAGCAAAATAGTTTAGAGATTATGAGCGGTAAGAAAGAAATGACTCCGAATAGAGTTGTGAACTGGCCATTCAGGACTTTATAGTGAGGATTTTCCTTCTAAACCTAGTTATGCTGAAAAGAGAAAGAAATGAAAAAGAAAAAGAAGAAAAAAAAATTACCATGGTTTTTGTTATTTAAATTATTAATGTTAAACCAGTCATTAATTTAGGGACGCCACAATTGGTGGTATCAGAGCAAAAGTTGGATTCTTGTGAACCTGTTTGTGGTCTTGCTGTGTGAATGCTGTGTATCTCTGAAACTTGGGAGTAGGTTTCGGGGAGTGACGTTAAGTCACACATTGTGTGTATTTCTGCCTTATTGTCTTGAGCATGGATGTGTGACTGATTCGTAGGATTGTTGTGTGTATAAGTATGTATAAAGAGAAGGATGTTGTTATAACTGTCATAGCCTGTGTGGTACACTCTCTCATTAGGATTTCTTGGGTGCTAATAGTTTCCCTACAGGATAGGTATGGCAGGACGTGGTAGGGATCAGAACCGTGACGTCCTTGACCGCATCACCGCTGTGCTGGAAACTCTAGTGCAGGAACGTGATGTGGAGCCGGCGGAGTATCGGGGACTCATGGCTTTCCATAAGAACCACCCGCCAAAGTTCAGTGGAGACTATGATCCGGAAGGTGCTAGGTTGTGGTTAGCTGAGACGGAAAAGATTTTCGAGGCGATGGGTTGCCTTGAGGAGCATAAGGTTCTTTATGCGACATTTATGCTCCAAGGGGAGGCTGAAAATTGGTGGAAGTTCGTGAAACCTTCGTTTGTTGCACCTGGAGGCGTGATTCCTTGGAATGCCTTCAAGGACAAGTTCTTGGAGAATTACTTCCCGCGAGATCTCAGGAAGCGGAAGGCGAGGGAATTTCTGGATTTGAAGCAAGGAAACATGTCTGTTGGGGAGTACACGGCTAAGTTTAATGAGCTTCTGCAGTATTGGCCTCAATACCAAGATGCTCAGAATGAGGAAGATCTGTGTGCTCAGTTTGAGAATGGGCTTCGGTTGGAGATCCAACAGGCGGTTAGTTATATGCAGATTACGGATTTTAATCAGTTGGTGACAAAGTGCAGGATTTTTGAAGATAAGATGAAGGAGAGGCAAGCTAGAGGCGTTGGAGGACCTCAGAGGAACCATCCTTTTAGAGGAAATGGTAACAAGAGGATGAAGCCGTATGCTAGCAACAAGGGGAAGCAACCTATGGCTGCCTCCAACATGAGCTAGTCAAGGGGAACTGGGGTACAATGCTTTCAGTGTGGAGGACCGCATATTAAGAGAAATTGCCCACAGCTCCAGCAGACACAGGAGAACCGTTGTTATGTGTGTGGCAAGGTGGGCCATTATGCTCGAGAATGTAGGGTGACCGGGAGACCGACGGTAACAGCCAATTCTAACACCGTCAATCGTGGACCCACTAATTCCACAAGGAGCGGTAATGTTAGCAACAACAACACTAGTGGTGGAAGACCAAAAGTACCCTCTCGGGTGTTTGCTATGAGTGGCTCAGAAGCGGCTGCCTCCGACGATTTGATACGGGGTAAGTGTTTGATTGCTGATAAACTACTAGATGAACTTTATGATTCAGGTGCCACGCATTCTTTCATATCTCATGCATGTGTGGAGAGGCTGGGGTTATGTGCGACGGAGTTACCATATGATATGGTGGTGTCTACTCCGACGAGCGAGCCTGTAACCACCTCTCGGGTGTGTTTGAAGTGTCCTATAATTGTTGAGGGTCGATCTTTTATGGCGGACTTGATTTGCCTACCTTTAGCTCATCTAGATGTGATCTTGGGGATGGATTGGTTATCTACTAACCATATCTTTCTAGACTGTAAGGAGAAGATGCTAGTGTTTGGTGGAGATGTAGTTCCACGTGAACCATTGAAAGAGGATGCGGCCAACGAAGAAACGGAATATGTTCGAACTTACATGGTGTTGTTCTCTATGTATGTGGAAGAGGACGCTGAAGTTAGTTGTATACCGGTGGTGTCAGAATTTCCAGAAGTTTTTCCGGATGATGTTTGTGAATTGCCACCTGAGAGAGAAGTGGAATTCATTATTGACTTGGTGCCTGGGGCGAATCCAGTGTCGATTGCGCCTTATAGAATGTCTCCGGTAGAACTAGCAGAGGTGAAGGCACAAGTGCAGGATCTTTTGAGCAAACAATTTGTTCGTCCAAGTGCATCACCATGGGGAGCACCGGTCTTGTTGGTTAAAAAGAAGGATGGAAGTATGAGGATGTGTGTAGACTACCGGCAGTTAAACAAGGTCACTATCAAGAACAAATATCCGCTACCAAGGATAGATGATTTGATTGACCAATTGAGGGGAGCAACGGTATTTTCGAAGATAGATTTGCGATCGGGGTATCATCAAATCCGAGTTAAGAAGGAAGATATCCCAAAGACTGCGTTTCGGACTCGGTATGGGCACTACGAGTATTTAGTCATGCCATTTGGAGTGACTAATGCTCCGGCTATTTTCATGGACTATATGAACCGTATATTCCATGATTACTTGGACCAATTTGTGGTTGTGTTTATTGATGATATCCTAGTGTATTCAAGGAATAAGGAGGAGCATGAGAAGCACTTGAGGATTGTATTGCATATCCTGAGGGACAGGAAGTTGTTCGCCAAACTGTCAAAATGTGACTTTTGGTTGGAGAAAGTGCAGTTCTTAGGGCACGTGATTTCTAAGGATGGGGTTGCGGTGGATCCAAACAAGGTGGAGTCGGTTATGGAGTGGCAACAACCGACAACTCCAACGGAGGTTCGAAGTTTCTTGGGGTTAGCTGGCTATTATAGAAAATTCATTGAAGGATTTTCTAAATTGGCATTGCCCCTAACTAAGTTGACTCGTAAGAATGAGAAGTGTGATCAAAGTTTCCAAGAGTTGAAGAGGCGGTTGACGACAGCTCCAGTGTTAATTTTGCCTGACCCTAAGAGATCATTTGAAGTGTATTGCGATGCAAGCGGGCAAGGCTTGGGATGTGTGTTGATGCAAGAGGGAAGAGTAGTGGCTTATGCTTCACGTCAATTACGTCCTCATGAAGTTAACTATCCGACTCATGACTTGGAACTAGCAGCGGTGGTCTTTGCTTTAAAGATTTGGAGGCATTATTTATACGGTACTCGTTTTGAAGTTTTCAGTGATCACAAGAGTCTCAAATACTTGTTCGATCAGAAGGAACTCAATATGAGACAACGAAGATGGATGGAGTTCCTCAAGGATTATGATTTTGGACTTTCCTACCACCCGGGAAAGGCTAATGTAGTAGCCGATGCGCTAAGCCGGAAATCTTTACATGTTGCGACTATGATGAGTTTGGAGCAGAGATTGATAGAGGAGTTCCGAGATCTGAATCTAGCAATCGAGGTGCGACCCAAGAGCTTATTTGTGGGAACGTTGCAGATTACCAATGAATTTGTAGACCACATACGCGAGGCTCAAGGGGATGATCCGTTTTTGCAAGGCAAGGTGTTAGATGTAATGGGGGATAGGGGTGTGGAGTTTGAGAAGGATACAACCGGGTTAATTAGATTCAAGGGGAGGATATGTGTGCCATCTCTAGATGATTTGAAAGTTCAGATTTTGGAGGAAGCACATAAAAGTCGTCTTAGTTTCCATCCAGGAATGACTAAGATGTACCAAGATTTGAAGAGAAGTTTTTGGTGGCATGGCATGAAGAAAGATGTAGCCGAATATGTAGCAAGATGTTTGACATGTCAAAAGGCTAAGGTTGAGCACCAGCGACCATCGGGAGAATTCAAGCCATTGGAGATTCCGGAATGGAAATGGGAGAGCATATCTATGGATTTTGTATCTAGTTTACCCAAGACTAGTCGTGGGCATGATGCCGTGTGGGTCATAGTAGATCGACTCACCAAATCTGCTCATTTTATTCCGGTGAATATGAAGTATAGAATGGAAAAGCTAGTGGAGTTGTACATCAAGGAAGTAGTAAGGTTGCATGGAATTCCTTCTAGTATTGTATCTGACAGGGATCCAAGGTTCACTTCGCAATTTTGGACGAGTCTACATGAGGCCTTGGGGACAAAGCTGAAGCTTAGTTCAGCTTATCATCCTCAAACAGATGGTCAGACTGAACGAACCATTCAGACTCTAGAGGATCTACTTCGGGCGTGTATTATAGAGCAACAAGGTAGCTGGATGGATTGTTTGCCCTTGATTGAGTTTACTTACAACAATAGTTACCAAGCCAGTATTGGTATGGCTCCTTTTGAAGCTTTATATGGGCGAAAGTGCAAAACTCCTATTTGTTGGTATGATGATGGAGA
The DNA here is from genome assembly GCF_000004515.6 of Glycine max. Lineage (NCBI taxonomy): Eukaryota > Viridiplantae > Streptophyta > Magnoliopsida > Fabales > Fabaceae > Glycine > Glycine max. Next base: position 26,931,165 of record NC_038243.2, read on the forward strand.
AGCAGTACTTCTTGGACCTGAAATGCTACAACAGATTAATGAACAAGTGAGGTTGATTCGAGAGAAGATAAAAGCATCTCAGGATAGGCAGAAGAGCTACTATGATAGAAGGAGGAAGCCACTAGATTTTCAGGAAGGAGAACATGTGTTTTTGAAGGTTTCTCCCTTAACCGGAGTCGGAAGGGCTCTTAAAGCTAGGAAGTTGACACCCAAGTATCTAGGTCCATATCAGATTTTGAAGAAGATTGGGCCTGTAGCTTATCATATCGCCTTACCTCCGAGTTTATCGAATTTGCATCCTGTGTTCCATGTCTCTCAACTGAGACGGTACAACCCAGATCCATCACATATACTTGCAGTGGACGAGGTACAGGTGAAGGATAACCTCACCTATAGAGCACAACCTCAGAAGATCACTGACCGAAGAATGAAGTCGTTGAGAGGAAAGGAGATCGCGTTGGTGAAGGTGTAGTGGGGAACCGATGAGGGCGATTCTACATGGGAGTTGGAGGATAGGATGAGAGAATTGTACCCAAGTTTGTTCATAGAGTAGTTACTTTCGGGGACGAAATTCCTAAAAGGGTGGGAGTATTGTAACATCCTGGAAATTTCTATCCGGAATTTTTGGAAACGATGTATTTTGAATGACTATATATATATATATATATATATATATATGTATTATTCAGTGTATATGTATAGATATGTTCTTGGTAGAAATAGGAATAGTGGGGGCAAGATATGCGGGTTGGACTAATTAAGGGAGAGAAATCCATAACTGGGAGGTTATGGGTTAATTCTTAATTAATTAGTTAAAAATCATCGTTTTGCGTGCGACTTAAAATTTAACGAAACCAACCTCTAAACCACGCTCGGGGTTTCATTCTGAGCGTTTTGATATATATATATTGCTTGCTTTCGAAAACTGGCCCCGGCGGACGCAGAGAAACGCGAGAAACTGGAATCAGAGAAACGACACGCAAACCGAGGCAGGATTTTAGCGTTTCAAAGGTCAGATTTTTCTCACTTTTGTGACTGAGTATGGGTCACAGTCAAAAAGAGAAAGTGGGCCCTTTTGCTCCAATCAAATAGGGACATGTGGCAGAGCTTGAATAAAATAATGGAAAAAAAAGGGAAAAACCCTTTTTATTTTTAAAACCAAAAAGCTTTTCTCTCTCCTCACTCAGCCAAAGCAGAAATTCAGAAGCCTTTTCTCTCCCTCTCTCACGTAGCTTTCTTCTTCTTCATTCTCCATTGAAGCTTCAAGCAAAGCTTCAACCTTTGGCCACCATTTCTGCCCCAAATCGTGAAAGGAGAGCATTTTTGGAGTCGTGAAGTGCGTGGCTACGAGTGGGACTTCGAAATTTCAGGTTTGGGTGGACTTCTTTCCCTCTTGATTTTCGTGGGTATGGGGTTTTGGGAGATATGAGGGGTAGTTTTGTTAGTTTTCTGTTGTGTGATGATTATTTGTGAAGACATTTGTTGAAAGCTTGTCGAAATTGCCATGTTTGGGTGAGTTAGACATACCCATTCTGTTTTAGGGTTTTTGTGATGATGTTTGTGATGTTTATATGCTGAAATTGCTGATGGAAATCTGTTAGAGATGAAGGGTAGAACTAACCCAAGGTTAGAAAGTGAGAATGTGATGTTATGAGTGGAAAAAGAGTGAGACTTTGAGAGTTGGAAGGCTAAGTCTGAATTCTGTGGTAAATGGAGGTTAGAGTGAGTTAATACTAGCTTGAAATGTCATTTAGAACATGTGAGAAAGGTTAGGCTGAGCTAGAGAGAAAAACAAATGACCAAAGTGAACAAAGAGCCATTGCTAGGGCAAATTTGGGTGTTGAAGAGTCAAATTTTGATTCGGTGAGATTTTACGTGTAAATCCAGTTTGAACAAGTCTAAATGGATGTTATGGACTGGTGTGAGGTGAGAGTTTGCCTCAAATTTACCTCATTCTAAATTTCACTTTTCAAACCTAGAAAACCCATTGAATTGAGGGGTTTTGGACACCTAGATTTTGTGTTGCTGTGGTTTGAAGCTTGACCTTGGTTTAGACATGATTGATACATGATTTGGGACTTGTAGGATTTGATTTGGGCAAGATTGGATGAGGGGAAGTGTGGTTTTCGAAATCTGCATTTTGTGCAGATTTTTGCTGTGAAATTGTGCAGCAGGATTTTGCACAAGTGCAGAAAAATACTAGGCATTTGCTGGTTGTGGAAAGAGCAGTGCAGAATGAGTTCTGGATGTTTGCTAGTAGATCGCAACGGTCAAAATGTAGGATTATGTACTAGAGACTTCCAGTAAAAATTTGGAGTCGATCCAACGGTTAACGAATTGGAACGAAGGAATTGTTACTGGGGTCTTTAAGTGAGAAAAGCTGTGATTTTGGTTGGTGTTTTGGCAGAGTTTTCTGCCTTTGCTCTGTTTTCTTGGCTGTGATAGTTTGTGCTGTTTGAATGTTGTATTACTTTGATGTTGGGGAAGCTTGGGAGGATTGATGGGGACCCGGTGTTGAGAGAAACGAGGATATGGGCTACGTGGGAGTACGTGAGCTCAGTTGGAGGTGGGCTACAGGGGATGGTGGGTTTATGCGCGCATTGTGGATGTGGAAAAACTTGTTGTGCACCATCGCCCGACCGCCACCTAGTACCACATGTGATGGGTACCCCATAATCCTACAAGCTTGAGATGAGGAAGTGTTGAAGGGTGAAACTTCCTGCTTTTATTGTTGACCACAGAGTGGTACCTGGGGATATGTCGCGGGGGTCAGGAGACCTTGGGGACGTCAGGTGGGGTGCTATTGCCCAAAACCAAGCTTGACCAATCCCGACCCAACCCGGGCATAGTCGGTCAGTGAGAACCTGTGATGTACCTAAGCAGGCGAGCTCCTGGCAGTCAACAGATAAAAGGAAAACAAGACCACAAAGCAAGGAGGCTTGTGGTGGCTGGCCAGCTGTGAATTTTGTGTAATATGTGGATTGTGGCCTCTGGTAATCGATTACCAAAGGTGAGTAATCGATTACAAGGCTTAAAATTGAGGACAGGAGGCTAAGATGGTCTCTGGTAATCGATTACCAAGGGGTGTAATCGATTACCAGGCTTGAAAACGAAGTCAGGAAACTTAGGGAGCCTCTGGTAATCGATTACCAGCCTGTGTAATCGATTACACAGAGGAATGGGTCACTGGTAATCGATTACCAGGCATGTGTAATCGATTACACAGTGTATTATTGCATATTTCATGTCCTGAGGCTGTGTAATTCAAGTTTAGCCTCTGGTAATCGATTACCAAGGTTGTGTAATCGATTACCAGAGATGAAAAGCCTCAAGATACTCCTTTTAACGTCATGTAGTGGTTATGAGATGCATTGTGTGCAGCGCAGTTAGATTCTTGTGAAAGAGTCTACCCCTTTCTTTTCTTTCTTGTAGATCGTGATGGCGGCGCAGCTAATCCGTGATCGAGTAGAGATGGAGTGCCTAGAGGGAGTTTGGGAGACCCTCGAAGGCAACACGAGGTGCCGATTTCGGGGCACCATTCGATTCACGGCCACTTCTTTGGTGCATCCAGATGAACCCGCACGGACGCTTCAGCGCACGGTGGAGTGGACAGCTCCTTGGATTAGTTTTGTATACTTTTGAGGGTGGGGGTATCTAGGACTGACTGTTAGGTTTACTCTTTTGCTTTTGTATGGGTAGACCTGATGTATAGGCATTTGATTATTGTATACATGTGGCTGAAGCCACCACTATGGACACCTTTGCTCTGGATGACACTATATTTTGTAAAAACTCCCATATTTTGGACAGCTTTAAATGATGAATGCATTTATAATCGATCTTGTTATTTGAAAAGAAAGCATTAGCAACTTTATTTGTAAAAGAGTTTATCGACCGTATTTTATTCTTTTATTTTCATGTGACGACCTAAAGTAATGGCTGGTACATTCTTCCTTTTGAAACAGCAAAATAGTTTAGAGATTATGAGCGGTAAGAAAGAAATGACTCCGAATAGAGTTGTGAACTGGCCATTCAGGACTTTATAGTGAGGATTTTCCTTCTAAACCTAGTTATGCTGAAAAGAGAAAGAAATGAAAAAGAAAAAGAAGAAAAAAAAATTACCATGGTTTTTGTTATTTAAATTATTAATGTTAAACCAGTCATTAATTTAGGGACGCCACACAATCCTCCATCCTCGCCTTTTTTTCGGAGCCCCATGAATTGCGTTTTCGTTCATGAATCCTCCACCCAATGAGTTTGGAGCTATGCTTCATGATTGACTAGTGAGGACCCTCTAGTGCAATCCTCCATCCTCGCCTTTTTTTCAGAGCCGCATGAATTGCGTTTTCGTTCATGCGTCCTCCACCCAATGAGTTTGGAGCTATGCTTCATGATTGACTAGTGAGGACCCTCTAGTGCAATCCTCCATCCTCGCCTTTTTTTTGGAGCCCCATGAATTTTGATTTCGTTCATGCATCCTCCACCCAAAGAGCTTGGAGCTATGCTTCATGATTGACTAGTGAGGACCTTCTAGAGCAATCCTCCATCCTCGCCTTTTTTTCGGAGCCCCATGAATTTTGTTTCCGTTCATGCATCCTCCACCCAAAGAGCTTGGAGTTATGCTTCATGATTGACTAGTGAGCACCCTCTAGTGCAATCCTCCACCCTCGCCTTTTTTTCGGAGCCCTATGAATTGCGTTTTCGTTCATGCATCCTCCACCCAAAGAGTTTGGAGCTATGCTTCATCATTGACTAGTGAGGACCCTCTAGTGCAATCCTCCATCCTCGCCTTTTTTTCGGAGCCCCATGAATTGGGTTTTCGTTCTTGCATCCTCCATCCAAAGAGATTGGAATTATGCTTCATGATTGCCTAGTGAGGACCTTCTAGTGTAATCCTCCATTCTCGTCTTATTTCGGAGCCCCATGAATTGCGTTTTCATTATGCATCCTTCACTCAGAGATTTTGGAGCTATGCTTAATGATTGACTTGTGAGGACCCTCTAGTGCAATCCTCCATCCTCGCCTTTTTTTTTCGGAGCCCCATGAATTGCGTTTTCGTTCATGCATCCTCCACCCAATGAGTTTGGAGCTATGCTTCATGATTGACTATTGAGGACCCTCTAGTGCAATCCTCCATCCTCGCCTTTTTTTCGGAGCCCCATGAATTGCGTTTTGGCTCATGCATCCTCCACTCAAAGATTTTGGAGCTATGCTTCATGATTGACTTGTGAGGACCCTCTAGTGTAATCGTCCATCCTCGCCTTTTCTTTTCAGAGCCCCATGAATTGCGTTTTCGTTCATGCATCCTCCACCCAATGAGTTTGGAGCTATGCTTCATGATTGACTAGTGAGGACCCTCTAGTGCAATCCTCCATCCTCGCCTTTTTTTCGGAGCCCCATGAATTGCGTTTTCGTTCATGCGTCCTCCACCCAATGAGTTTGGAGCTATGCTTCATGATTGACTAGTGAGGACCCTCTAGTGCAATCCTCTATCCTCGCCTTTTTTTTGGAGCCCCATGAATTTTGTTTTCGTTCATGCATCCTCCACCCAAAGAGCTTGGAGTTATGCTTCATGATTGACTAGTGAGCACCCTCTAGTTCAATCCTCCACCCTCGCCTTTTTTTCGAAGCCCCATGAATTTTGTTTTCGTTCATGCATCCTCCACCCAAAGAGTTTGGAGCTATGCTTCATCATTGACTAGTGGGGACCCTCTAGTGCAATCCTCCATCCTCGCCTTTTTTTCGGAGCCCCATGAATTGGGTTTTCGTTCTTGCATCCTCCATCCAAAGAGTTTGGAATTATGCTTCATGATTGACTAGTGAGGACCCTCAAGTGCAACCCTCCATCCTTGCCATTTTTTCGGAGCCCCATTAATTGCGTTTTCGTACATGCATCCTCCACCCAATGAGTTTGGAGCTATGCTTCACGATTGACTAGTGAGGACCCTCTAGTGCAACCCTCCATCCTCGCGTTTTTTTTCGGAGCCCCATGAATTTCTTTTTCGTTCATGCATCCTCTACCCAAAGAGTTTGGAGCTATGCTTCATCATTGACTAGTGAGGACCCTCTAGTGCAATCCTCCATCTTCCCCTTTTTTTCAGAGCCCCATGAATTGCGTTTTCGTTCATGCATCCTCCATCCAAAGAGTTTGGAGTTATGCTTCATCATTGACTAGTGAGAACCTTCTTGTGCAATCCTCCATTCTCGCCTTTTTTTTCGTAGCTCTATGAATTGCGTTTTCGTTCATACATCCTCCACCCAAAGAGTTAGGAGCTATGCTTCATCATTGACTAGTGAGGACCCTCTAGTGCAATCCTCCATCCTCGCGTTTTTTTCGGAGCCCCATGAATTGGGTTTTCGTTCTTGCATCCTCCATCCAAAGAGATTGGAATTATGCTTCATGATTGACTAGTGAGGACCTTCTAGTGCAATCCTCCATTCTCGTCTTATTTCGGAGCCCCATGAATTGCGTTTTCATTCATGCATCCTTCACTTAAAGATTTTGGAGCTATGCTTCATGATTGACTTGTGAGGACCCTCTAATGCAATCCTCCATCCTCGCCTTTTTTTTTCGGAGCCCCATGAATTGCGTTTTCGTTCATGCATCCTCCACCCAATGAGTTTGGAGCTATGCTTCATAATTGACTAGTGAGGACCCTCTAGTGCAATCCCCTATCCTCGCCTTTTTTTCGGAGCCCCATGAATTGCGTTTTCTTTCATGCATCCTCCACTCAAAGATTTTGGAGCTATGCTTCATGATTGACTTGTGAGGACCCTCTAGTGCAATCCTCCATCCTCGCCTTTTTTTTTTGAAGCCCCATGAATTGCGTTTTCATTCATGCATCCTCCACCCAATGAGTTTGGAGCTATGCTTCATCATTGACTAGTGAGGACCTTCTAGTGCAACCCTCCATCCTCGCGTTTTTTTTCGGAGCCCCATGAATTTCTTTTTTGTTCATGCATCCTCTACCCAAAGAGTTTGGAGCTTATCTTCATCATTGACTAGTGAGGACCCTCTAGTGCAATCCTCCATCGTCGCCTTTTTTTTTCGGAGCCCCATGAATTGCGTTTTCGTTCATGCATCCTCCACCCAATGATTTTGGAGCTATGCTTCATGATTGACTAGTGAGGACCCTCTAGTGCAATCCTCCATCCTCGCATTTTTTTCGGAGCCCCATGAATTGCATTTTCGTTCATGCATCCTCCACCCAATGAGTTTGGAGCTATGCTTCATCATTGACTAGTGAGGACTTTCTAGTGCAACCCTCCATCCTCGCGTTTTTTTTTCGGAGCCCCATGAATTTCTTTTTCGTTCATGCATCCTCTACCCAAAGAGTTTGGAGCTATGCTTCATCATTGACTAGTTAGGACCCTCTAGTGCAATCCTCCATCCTCGCATGTTTTTTTTCGGAGCCCCATGAATTGCGTTTTCGTTCATGCATCCTCCACCCAATGATTTTGGAGCTATGCTTCATGATTGACTAGTGAGGACCCTCTAGTGCAATCCTCCATCCTCGCCTTTTTTTCGGAGCCCCATGAATTGCATTTTCGTTCATGCATCCTCCACTCAAAGATTTTGGAGCTATGCTTCATGATTGACTTGTGAGGACCCTCTAGTGCAATCCTCCATCCTCGCCGTTTTTTTTTTCGGAGCCCCATGAATTGCGTTTTCGTTCATGCATCCTCCACCCAATGAGTTTGGAGCTATGCTTCATAATTGACTAGTGAGGACCCTCTAGTGCAATCCTCCATCCTCGCCTTTTTTTCGGAGCCCCATGAATTGCGTTTTCGTTCATGCGTCCTCCACCCAATGAGTTTGGAGCTATGCTTCATGATTGACTAGTGAGGACCCTCTAGTGCAATCCTCCATCCTCGCCTTTTTTTCGGAGCCCCATGAATTGCGTTTTCGTTCATGCGTCCTCCACCCAATGAGTTTGGAGCTATGCTTCATGATTGACTAGTGAGGACCCTCTAGTGCAATCCTCCATCCTCGCCTTTTTTTCGGAGCCCCATGAATTGCGTTTTCGTTCATGCGTCCTCCACCCAATGAGTTTGGAGCTATGCTTCATGATTGACTAGTGAGGACCCTCTAGTGAAATCCTCCATCCTCGCCTTTTTTTCGGAGCCCCATGAATTTTGTTTCCGTTCATGCATCCTCCACCCAAAGAGCTTGGAGTTATGCTTCAGGATTGACTAGTGAGCACCCTCTAGTGCGATCCTCCACCCTCGCCTTTTTTTCGGAGCCCTATGAATTGCGTTTTCGTTCATGCATCCTCCACCCAAAGAGTTTGGAGCTATGCTTCATCATTGACTAGTGAGGACCCTCTAGTGCAATCCTCCATCCTCGCCTTTTTTTCGGAGCCCCATGAATTGCGTTTTCGTTCATGCATCCTCCACCCAAAGAGTTTGGAGCTTTGCTTCACGATTGACTACTGAGGACCCTCTAGTGTAATCCTCCACCCTCGCCTTTTTTTCGGAGCCTCATGAATTGCGTTTTCGTACATGCATCCTCCACCCAAAGAGTTTGGAGCTATGCTTCATGATTGACTAGTGAGGACCCTCTAGTGCAACCCTCCATCCTCGCCTTTTTTTTCGGAGCCCCATGAATTTCTTTTTCGTTCATGCATCCTCCACCCAAAGAGTTTGGAGCTATGCTTCATCATTGACTAGTGAGGACCCTCTAGTGCAATCCTCCATCCTCGCCTTTTTTTTGGAGCCCCATGAATTGCGTTTTCGTTCATGCATCCTCCATCCAAAGAGTTTGGAGTTATGCTTCATCATTGACTTGTGAGAACCTTCTAGTACAATCCTCCATTCTCGCCTTTTTTTCGTAGCTCTATGAATTGCGTTTTCGTTCATGCATCCTCCACCCAAAGAGTTAGGAGCTATGCTTCATCATTGACTAGTGAGGACCCTCTAGTGCAATCCTCCATCCTCGCCTTTTTTTCGGAGCCCCATGAATTGCGTTTTCGTTCATGCATCCTCCACTCAAAGAGTTTGGAGCTATGCTTCATGATTGACTTGTGAGGACCCTCATATGTGAAGTGCCAAGACAAGCCAGAAATCAAAAGGAAGCAGGCTTAAGCGATCCGTGAAATTCTATAATGTGGCGGAAACCAAAAGGAGGTGTTTTTGTGCAATCCGTGAGTTTCCGTAACTTCTTCGAAAGCTAAAAAAGAGTTAATAAGTGATCCGTGAGGATTCGTAACCTTACGGAACGAAAATTGGTGTCGTTACGAAATTCGTAAAGTTTCGTAACGTTACGGAAAAAGAATTACCAAAAAAGGTAGAAGGGGGTGCATTTAGTAAAAAGGGGGGTACAAATAGAAATCAGGCTCACTTGGGCCTTCCAGTTTCTTCCACCAGAAGGCGGTTGATTCTGGGGGAAGCAACCTTGCTCGTCTGGGCGAGCTGGGTGGCAAGCTCCTCCCCTATTTTCCTATAAATAGGGGAAGGAGTGAAGAGGAAAGGGGTTCAGCCTTCTTGGCACTTCTTATTCTCTCGAAATTGCTGAGGAGAATTGTTTCCGTGAAGAAAATCCAAGCCGAGGTGCTTCCATAACGTTTTTGTGAGTAATTACGCGAAGATTTTCAACCGTTCTTCGACATTCATCGTTCGTTCTTCGTTTTCTTCTGTGCTCAACTGGTAAGTACCTCAAACCGAACTTTTCAATTCATTCTATGTACCCGTGGTGGTCCACATTTTGTTTCATGTATTTTTATTCTCGTTTTCATTTACTTTCCGTACTCCCTTTTGACGTGCTTCAGTCATTTATTTAAGTCATTTATCGCCTAATCAAAAAATAAAATAAATTTCCACCGATCATTTGATTTGTAATATCCGTTAATTTTTGTCAAAATAAATCCCGACCGTTCGATCGTGCCATAACCACGTTGGAAAAAAAAAGGTAAAATAATAATATAATAATAAAAAAATACCTTTTAGTAAAATAAAACGAAAAATCAATCGGACGTTCTCTCTTTGGAATTTCTCATTCTTAATCGAATTGACTAATAACTAAAGTGAAACTAAGGCTAAAATCAACTCGCCTAGTCAAGCTCGTCCACAAAAAAGGTCACTAAATGGGGTTTGAAAGTTTATCATTTCAGTTTTCCTTATCAAGTAAATGGATCATTTTTAAGGTCCAACGCCTTAAAATGATCACTTTTCAAGTAAAAAGAATCACTTGATTCACTCTTAAGAAAGAACTACGCAGGTCTGATTTCCTCTTCAATGGAGGGTACGTAGGAGCAAAAGTCCCGCTTTTGTCGACCTCAAAAAATAAAAAGAAATAAAAGTTAAGATAACACAATTTCACAATTCTAAAAAATAGGCTGTTGTCCTTTGAGACAAACGTGAGAGGTGCTAATACCTTCCTCAAACATAAATACAACTCCCGAACTTAGAATTTTCATTTTGACCGGTTTCCTTCGGTTTTTCTGACGTTTTCCACAAATAAACGTTGGTGGCGACTCTGCGCATCTTTCCTCCTTTGGAAAGCGCACCCGTGAGCCTCGCCTCGCTCGCCCGCAAAAGGGCATGTTGCGACAAGGGGCATCGTGCATGAACCTCAAGTGAACTTAGGGGCAGATTAGAAGTTCTCACCTAATAGGTTCCCAACTACAAGGTCATGGCGAAAGATAACAATTGGTACCTCAAAGCCTCACACTGGGGCAATGAAGGGCATCGTGCATGAACCTCAGGTGAACATAGGGGCAGATCAAAAGGTATCACCCGTCGATGTTTTTAAACAAGAAGGAGGGGGAACCCTGGAATTTCAATGGATTGATTAAACATCGAACGACTTCATTGTCATCCCTCCAAAATGGTCAAATGACTAAATCAACAGAACACACACTCTTTCAAAATTATCACCGGAGAGATTTGCAAAAGATAGGATAAGGTTGCATGAATTATCACCTCTTCCAAAATGACAGTCAATCTGTGTTTTCCAAAAAACTTAAATCAAAATCACAAAATAGGAAAAGAATGTCATGAACATTGTACAAACTTTCCATTACATTGCATTGTTGCATATGAAGTCTGCATTTACCAAATTTCACGACAAAGGTTGCATGCATCTGCATCCCTAAAAATCATGTTAACTGCATAGATTTCCTACATCTAATGTCCAGTCTTTTGAATTTGGGATGACTGGCCCTCTCGATGAGTCGATCTCTTGCTTTCTCATAAGGGTGGACCTTTGGGTACTAGTACCTATCGCCTTTAGAGGACTACACGTCCTCGCCTTCAAAGGGTGACACGCCCTCGCCTTCACAGGGCTACGCGTCCTCACCTTCAGAGGGCTACATGCACGCCCTCAATGGACTACGCGTCCTCACCTTCAGAGGGCTGCACGTCCTCGCCATCAGAGGACTACACCTCCTTGCCATCAATGGGCTGCACGCCCTCGCCTTCAGAGGACTACGCGTCCTCACCTTCAGAGGGCTACATGCCCTCGCCTTCAGAGGGCTACACACCCTTACCTTCAGAGGACTACACGTCCTCACCTTTAGAGGACTACACGTCCTTGCCATCAGAGGACTACATGTCCTCACCTTCAGAGGGCTACACGCCCTCACCTTCAGAGGACTACACGTCCTCACCTTCAGAGGGTTGCACGCCCTCGCCTTCAGAGGGCTACACGCCCTTTCCTTCAGAGGACTATATGTCCTCGCCTTCAGAGAGCTGCATGCCCTCACCTTCAGAGGGTTGCACGTCCTCGCCTTTAGAGGGCTACGCATCCTCACTTTCAGAGGGCTCCACATCTGCGCCTTAAGAGAATTTAAGGTCCTTTGCCCTTAAATGCTTAACCGAGACTTGCGCTCCCGGTTATGGGGCCAGTAGTTTCCTTTTATTAGTTCCTGGGCCACCCCCTGATATTGGAGGCCGACCAACTGTGCGAGCACAACCAGAGAGGGAGGCTATCACGCAGCTACTATGCATACCAGGGCAAGATTTCACCCGTGCCGCTGCAAAGAGACGAGTGCGGATCATTCGCGCCAACATGACCACTCTTACATAGATATAGATGACGTTGCTACTTGGCAACATTCTGCCCAGCGACCGCAATGCTGATCTTCCCCTGTGGAAGTATCAGTTGGTCTGTTTCGTTTCGATATAGGTAAGTATGCATATGTCCAACCGATTTCTTATGCCATCTATTATTTGTAGGGATCGCGCCCGCAAGACACCCAGTGGACCCGAAGAAGTCCAACAGGGCCCTGGGGTTTCCAACTCTAGTTACGGGCCTATGTCGGTCCTACAGTGTGCTCGTTCCCCCCAGCAAGGTCACGCCATCATGTCATAGGTAAGTATGCACCTCCCCCAACTGATTTATGATGTCATCTATTGTTTGCAGGGATTGTGCCTGCAAGACACAAAGTGGACCCGAAGAAGGCCAACAGGGACTTGGAGTTGTCAGCTCTAATTATGGGCCTCTGTCAGTTCTACGGGGTGCCTGTTGCCCCCAGCAAGGTCATCAGGCCCCCTACTAATCGAGCTTTCATCAAGAAGTACTGTGCCCCTAGGCAGGCGCAGAGGGAAACACCCCAGCAGCCTGGGGATGGCCGGCAGTGGGCAACAGACGCACCGCCACCACCTCTAGAGTTCACCTCAGCTCATCCACAAAAAGGTTAGAGTGTTGCCTACGACACATGGCTGACCAATAAGCGACCAAGTCCAAAGCCAAAGGTAAGCAAAGTACTAGGTCCGTGACCAACAAGTCTTAAGGCGTCCAGCTCAAGATGTTAAAGATGCACTACTAGGAGGCAACCTAGTAACTTTTAAGATTCTGCTTGTTATTTGATCACCTTTTGTTTCTCAAGTCATAGTAGGACACACCTAGTTGCTAATGATCCTAGGAATTTAAATAAAACAAGCACAAGCTCGGAAGGTAGTCATACCTCACAAAATATATATATGTTAAGGTAGCAAGATACCTTGGATATGCATGTATATTGCAAAAATGCCTCACAAAATGTATATATGTATGTTTAGGTAGCAAGATACCTTGGATATGCATGTATATAGCAAAAATACCTCACAAAAATATACACATGTTTAGGTAGCAAAATACCTCATGAAAAAAAAAACAAACAAGAACAAAAAATATATCTTTCAGTTGAAAAGCCAACATGCTTTTGAGAAGAGATAACTTCCAGTTTTTATTTGAAGGAAAAAATTCGCTGATCATAACCAATTTTTGAAAGAAAATGTGCGTAATACACTTGAAGGGTGAATGCTGTGAAAATTTTCCCGAACACGCAAAATGGACTCGGATGAATGCATGAATTGATAAAAGAACATATTTTGGAAACACTGGGTTGACTTAAATAGGGAAAATGAATCTTGAGCCCTAGTGTCACATGACCATAAAAACTTGATGCTTGAGTGTCCACATGAGTGCATGCATGACCAGTTTTGCGTAAAATTTCCGAATCATCATTGTTGCATGTGTGTCATGGAAATAATGTAGGACATCCCCTTTATCCCCGAACCGCTGGCCAAACCCTGACATATATCATGACCAGCCGTTCTACAAGCCTTGAGCCAAAATCCCAACTTATCATGAACCTTGAGCCAGTGCTTACTTCGTTATTGTCGATAATGTTTGTTGAAATTCCGGAACCGTGTAGAGTTTTCATTTTGGAACGTCGTCCTAAAAATAAAATGAACAAAAATCATGATAATGCCAAGAATAGAAAAAAACAAAGAGGCATTGTTAGCAAATGTCATGTCTATATATAAAGAAAAGAAAAGAGTTTTTTATATGTAAAAGAAAGAAAATGTATGGAAATATTTTGTGTGTGTGTAAATAATGTGTGAAAAGAAATTCTTGTGTGTGAGCAACGAGTGTATATAAAGAAATTTTTGTATAAACCACGAGTGTATGTTGAAAAAACGAAAAAGAAGTCTTTGAACAGGAATAAAGTTGTTATATAGACCGTGTTGATATAAAGAGAAAGAGTTTTTGATACGTGTGTATACAGAGAAAGTTTGTCGTGTATAGGAATGTAGGTGTACAAAGAAAAGCTTTTCTCATAGATGGCGATGGATGTATAGTTTTTGCAAACATAAAAAAAATGAAAGAAAAAGAAAAAGAAAGAAAGACCTCGAAGGTCGGCATGTTATGGTCATAGGAAGCATAAATCATTCATAGAGAGCAAACATATCTTTTGGAAACAAGAAACTGACGCTAAGAGTTTATTTTCCAGAATAACTGAGATAAGAATGGATGGATTCGTTGAACCGATGAAAGAACATAATTTGGAAATATTGGGTCTACTTGTGTAAATCCCAAGCCTTAGTATCACAATCCCAAGCCTTAGAAGGATTCCCGATCGAAGATCGGAAGAAAGTAAAAAGAAAAAGATCGAAGGAAAAATAGAATAATTCCTGATCAATACAGGAAACCAGGAAAGAGAACAGAAGACCTTCTGACCAGATAAATTTTCTGCAGGGTAAATGACTGTCGGCAAAGGAAAACCCATGTTTGAAGTAGTTCTTCCTTTGGGATTGCCATTCAAAGTCGCTCTCGACTGGCGATATCCCGCCCCACATAAACAAAGAGGAAAAGACCGAAACACCCAGCTTCCTCTCCAAAAACACTACCCTCGAGAAAATCCTATTGATCCGTGATCGTGCGTGTGATCTTTTGGTTCGATAGGAAATTATATGCAAAATAAAGTCAAGGTGCAGCTATGGTTTGGGATTAGGGTAAAACACTTTCCTGTGTGAGTTTTTATACACTATGAGTGATTTTATTCCCAGTTTCAGTTTGACCCGACGTTTCCCCCGAATGTTCATTTAAAAGCTAAATGTAGACATCCTGCCTTTCATTTTTGGTAACAAGGAAAATTACTTTTGGAATGGGTATATTGTTTCTCTATAATATGGTGCTCTCGTGAATGATTTATTTTTCCTCGCTAAACCATGTTTGCCTTTTCGATTAAAGAACCCGGTGGACCATTCGGTCCCACCAACGAATCTTATCCGAAGCCTCATGAATTGATTGTCATTCATGCATCCTCCACCATCGAGTCTGGAGCCCCACGAATTCATTGCCTAGCACTGTTCGTCTATCCTCCACCCTCAAATCTTATTCAGAGTCCCACGAATTGATTGCCTAGCATTGTTCGTCTATCCTCCACCCTCAAATCTTATTCGGAGTCCCATCAATTGATGCCTAGTGCTGTTCATGCGTCCTCCACCATCGAGTCGGGAGCCCCACGAATTGATTGCCTAGCGCTGTTCGTCTATCCTCCACCCTCAAATCTTATTCGGAGTCCCATGAATTGATTGCCTAGCACTGTTCATGCGTCCTCCACCATCGAGTCTGGAGCCCCACAAATTGATTGCCAAACGCTGTTCGTCTATCCTCCACCCTCAAATCTTATTCGGAGCCCCATGAATTGATTGTCAATGATGCATCCTCCACCATCAAGTCTGGAGCCCCATGAATTGATTGCCTAACATTGTTCGTCTATCCTCCACCCTCAAATCTTATTCGGAGTCCCATGAATTGATTGCCTAGTGTCATACCCTAATTTCATCCGGGGACCTTTGCTTGATGACATGCGACCTTTCTTTGGTCCTTGTGAGGTGCTTGGCACCCATCATTAGGCAATTTGTGAAATTCCAGGACATGCCGGAAAACCAAAAAAAATATTGATGCACAATCCGTAAGTTTCCGTGACACACCGGAAATCAAATGGAAGCATCGTTGCATAATTAAGTGAGATTCCGTAACATTCCGTAAGTCAAAAAGGGGATGATTATGTAATCCACAAGGTTCCGTAACATTACGGAAAGAAAACAAGTATCGTTATGAAATTCGTAAGTTTCCGTAACTTTACGAAAGAAGAATCACCAAAAAAAGCAGAGGGAGGTGTACTTAGTAAAAATGGGAGTGCAAATAGCACCCAGGCCCACTTGGGCCCTCCAGAATATTCCTCCAGAAGGCTGTTGCTTCTGGAGGAAGCAACTTGGCTCGCCTGGGCGAGCTGGGCGGCAACCACCTCCCCTATTTTGCTATAAATAGGGGAGGAAGTGAAGAAGAAAAGGGTTCAGCCCCTTAGGCACTTCTCTCTCTTTCGAATTTGCTTGGAAAAATTGTTTCCGTGAAGAAAATCTAAGCCGAGGCGCTTCCGAAATGTTTCCGTAACGTTTTCCATTAAGAATTTCGCAAAGGTTTCAACCGTTCTTCGACGTTCTTCATTCGTTCTTCATCGTTCTTCGATCTTCAACGGGTAAGTACCTCGAACCAAGCTTTTCGATTCATTCTATGTACCCATGGTGGTCCACATTGTGTTTCGTGTATCTTTATTCTCATTTCATTTACTTTTTATACCCCCTGTTGACGTGCTTAAGCCATTTTACTTAAGTCATTTCTCGCTTAACTTAAAAATAAAATAAATTTCCACCGAACGTTTGAATTGTATGATCCGTAAACTTTGGTTAAGATAAATTCCGACCATTCGGTCGTGCCGTAACCACGTTGAAAATCAAAAAAAGAGATAAAAAATAATATAATAATCAAAAAAACATCTTTTAGTAAAATAAAGCGGAAAATCAATTGGACATTTTCTCTTTGGGATTTCTCATTCTTAATTGAATTGACTAATAACTAAGGTGAAACTAAGGCTAAAATCAACTCGCCTAATCAAGCTCGTCCACAAAAATAAGTTTTTGAAGTTTGTCATTTCAATTTCTCACTAAGTAAAATGGATCATTTTCAAGGTCCAACGCCTTAAAATGATCACCTTTTAAGTAAAAAAGAATCACTTGATAAGAAAGAACTACGTAGGTCTGATTTCCTCATCGCAAATTGAGGAATACGTAGGAGCAAAGGGAAACACCCTTGTCGACCACAAAAAAGGAAAAATATAAAAAGGGTATAAAGGATATAAGGACATAAAAGGGAACGTAAAAATCAAAGTCATGTTTGCACATTCGATTAAAGGCTGCCGTCCCTTGGGACGGACGTGTGGGGTGCTAATACCTTCCCCGTGCGTAAATACAACTCCCGAACCTTTCACTTAAAAGTTCGTAGATCGCGTCTTTTCCGGTTTTTTCGACGTTTTCCTCAAATAAACGTTGGTGGCGACTCCGCGCGTATTCCTTTCGTGGAACACGCATCCCGCGAGTCTCGCGTCGCCCTCCCGCCGAAGGGTAGGTTGCGACAGTTGGCGACTCCACTGGGGACAGTTTTTAGAGAGTTAGGCCATTTAATTTTGTGCAATGTTTTACTATGACGTATCCCTTTGTTAGTTTCCCTTCATTATGTTCTTGTGTGTATAAGCTCTGTATTGCTTTTAGTGCGTTTTAAAATGTATGCATGAGGTAAATATTTATTCATTTGATGCACACAAACACCAACACTATTTGCACACACTGTGAGTGAAAAAGGACCCTATACCCGGGTTCGTGGGAACATAAGGAGTGGAGGTGAATCTGTGATCATGCTAGGTCTCCGACTTGCTTGATTACAGTGAACCCTCATCTAGAGCTTTTCTCTTTGAAAACTTATTGTTGCTAGTAGTCCCTACTGCTACAATATGTTCTTCAAAGAGGATAATACCTCTAGAAACCATCAAGAGAGATATGACTACCTTAGGGGGGTTATCGCTAAATGCCTAGTTATTTCTCTCCCTTATAGGTCCCTTAAATAGGGGCACGGAGCAAACACGCTGCGTGCCATTTTTCACACTGCCATGCATAAGTATCATATACCCTTTTGCTTATGATCAGTGAATATTGTCATACTATGTACATTCCCGCATTTGCGTCTTTGCATATGCATCACATATGGGTTCTGTCTTGATCCCCTCTGTAAACAAACCAACGGAGGGTCCGTGTCGCCTTCTTAAAAACGTACGTTGGGGCACTTTGCTACCCCTAGACGTTGTATCTATGAAGGAGAAAATTCCTCGGGCCCCTGCATTCCTAGGTTACATCTGTGTCATATGCATTCCTTCATGCATTCATCCATTCCATTCATGAGATATCGGAGTTTTGATTTGCACCAGCTTTTTGTCTCACTTTAGTAAGCATGGGGACAAATCAAACCGGCAAGAGGTTTTACCAAGTCAAGGTTAAAAACCTAGATACCACCAGCATCAAGGAATTAGGGCGGCTGATGGGACCTCTCCAAATGCAAGCCTTCCGCAAGACTTACGGAAAGATCTTATAGTTGACCTTAGCAGAGGTATCCATAGAAGCCATTGCATCACTCACCCAATACTACGACCAGCCTTTGAGATGCTTCACATTCGGAGACTTCCAATTAGTACCAACCATTGAAGAATTTGAGGAAATTCTAGGATGTCCTCTCGGGGGAAGAAAACCATATCTTTCATCCGGGTGTCTCCCCTCTTTGAGCAGAATTGCAACTGTGGTCAAGGATTCAGCAAGAAGTTTGGACCGCATAAAACAGACTCGGAACGGCATAGCGGGCCTACCACGGGGGTACCTAGAAGACAAGGCGAGGGGTATGGCCAATCAAGGAGATTGGGTCCCGTTTATGGATGTGTTAGCTTTGCTAATTTTTGGGAACGTCCTCTTTCCAAACGTGGATGGTTTGGTGGACCTAGCAGCAATCGACGCTTTCCTTGCATACCACCATAGCAAGGAAAGTCCGGTGGTAGCTGTCTTGGCAGATCTGTTTGACACATTTAACCGAATATGCGAAAAAAGTAGCGCACGGATCATCTGTTGCTTGCCCGCCCTCTATGTTTGGTTGGTTTCGCACTTGTTCCAACAAGACACAAGGCATCCATGTCCGCTCCTGAGCCATCGCTCGTGTACTGAAAAGAGGAGAATAGATTGGGACCAGCTTTTGGCTGGGATAGGAGGTAGAACAATCAGTTGGTTCCCCCGATGGAAGGAAGGAAAAGAAGGAGTCCTTTTCTCATGTGGAGGATACCCAAACATTCCGCTGGTAGGAACGAGGGGTTGTATTAACTACAAACCCGCGCTCGCTATAAGACAACTAGGGTACCCCATGAGGGGAGCCTCGACGGAAGAAAGCATGTCTCCTTTGCTTGTAAGGGATTTCGGCGCACAAAATTTCAAGGCTATACAAAGAATCCATAAGGCATGGGAAACCCCGTTAAGTAAAGATCAAGAGCTTAAGGGCATTCGTAATGGCATCATTGGTGGGTACCACGAATGGCTGAAAGTTCATATACGAGGTTTAGATTGGCTCACCAAGTTAAAAGTCATCAGCGAAGAGAGTTTTGAAGCACCGGAAGAGGACGAAGAAGTCCAAGCTCTCAAAAGCGAGTTAGGAAAGGCGAAACTTGCCAAGGAGAAGTTCAAGTTGGCCGCTACACACATTCGGAAGGAGTGTGCCGGGTTACGGGAAGAGAATGCAATTACCGCAAGAGACCAAGAGGGCTCGCAAGGAAGAGTATGGCCGGAATAAATTTTGCGGAGCTCTATGGGGTAGCAATAGTGAACTCAAGCTGCGAAGGGAAGAGAGGGACCAGTCGCGAGCACATAGCATGGTTCTGAAAGAGGAGTTAGTTGCTTGTTCAAGGTCCAAAAGAAGCTTGTCTCAGCGTTTATGCGAGACGGAGACCAACATGCTAGCTATCATCGCCAAGTACCAAGAAGAGTTAGGTCTAGCCACGGCCCACGAGCATAGAATCGCGGACGAGTATGCTCAAGTATATGCGGAAAAAGAGGCTAGAGGAAGGGTGATCGACTCTTTACACCAAGAGGCAACCATGTGGATGGATCGGTAGCTCTTACCTTGAACGGGAGTCAAGAACTTCCCCGCTTGTTAGCCAAGGCCAAGGCGATGGCAGACACCTACTCCGCCCCCGAATAGATTCATGGGCTTCTCGGCTATTGTCAGCATATGATAGACTTAATGGCCCACATAATTAGAAATCATTAGGAAACTTGTATGGTCTCTCAAACCTTGACTAGATACGACTTTCTTTTTGAAATAAAATGAGTTGGTCCCATGTTTCTACTCCAAAAAGCTTGTGCAAATCAAATCACTCCTACATTTCATCTCTAGCATGCATTTTTTCTTTACCCACTCCTCACGTTTGGTTTTTTAGGGAAAAACACCATAACTAAACGCGCCACAAGGCATCCCTATCGCACCAGATCCAAATCTAGAACGATGGGTGATCAAGAGGAGACACAGGAACAGATGAAAGCCGACATGTCGGCTCAGAAAGAACAAATGGCCTCCATGATGGAGGCCATGTTAAGTATGAAGCAGCTCATAGAGAAGAACGCGGCCACCGCTGCCGCTGTCAGTTCGGCTGCCGAAGCAGACCCGACTCTCTTGGCAACTGCGCACCATCCTCCTTCAAACATAGTAGGACGGGGAAGGGACACACTGGGGCACGATGGCAGCCCTCACCTGGGATACAACCGAGCGGCTTACCCTTATGGATTACCGCCCAACTACTCACCACCCGTCTTGCAAGAAGATGCGGGCCACATTGCTTCTCCCATCCTTGAAAGAGAGCCTCCTCAACAGCCCGACGAAGTCCACAAAGACCCTCAAGACTATGCTCGAAGGGATGTCGAGTTCTATCCCCCGATCCCCAAAGGGCCGACACCAGGCATGTTGCCTCAACCCAACATCGCGACACCACCAATAGTTTTGTCCACAGAAGGACTGCCCCCAGCAACTGAAGAAAGGAGGAAGCTCGATCTCCTTGAGGAAAGATTGAGGGCCGTGGAAGGATTTGGGGACTATCCGTTCGCAAACATGATGGATCTTTGCTTAGTACCTGATGTTGTTATTCCCCCGAAGTTCAAAGTGCCGGACTTCGACAAGTATAAAGGGACGACTTGTCCCAAAAACCACCTCAAGATGTACTGCCGTAAGATGGGCGCCCACTCTAAGGATGAGAAGCTATTAATACACTTCTTTCAAGATAGCTTGGCCGGAGCCGCGGTAGTGTGGTACACTAATTTGGAAGCTTCCCGTATCCGTACTTGGAAGGATCTGATTACTGCCTTCCTAAGGCAGTATCAGTACAATTCTGATATGGCTCCCGACCGCACTCAACTACAGAATATGTTCAAGAAAGAGGGTGAAACCTTTAAAGAATATGCGCAGCGGTGGAGGGATTTGGCGGCACAAGTAGCTCCTCCCATGGTTGAGAGAGAGATGATCACCATGATGGTAGACACTCTACCAATGTTCTACTATGAGAAGCTAGTAGGTTACATGTCGTCCAGCTTTGCGGATCTAGTATTTGCCGGGGAAAGAATCGAGGTAGGATTGAAAAGAGGAAAGTTTGATTACGTTTCCTCCACAAATGCGAATGCCAAAAGAATCGGGGCAACAGGGGCAAAAAGGAAGGAAGGAGATGCCCATGCCGTCTCTTCAACACCCGCGTGGGTCAAACCCCAGCAAACGCCTCATGGTACCCATCAGTACGCGCAACATCACCCGAGCTTCTCAGCTCATACCGGGAACGCCTCTAGTTCAACACCCGTGCAGCCTAAGGCACCCACCCAGAGGGAAGCTCCCCAAATTCCAACTCCGAACACGACTCGACCGGTCGGTAATTCCAACACGACAAGGAACTTCCCTCCGAGGCCATTTCCGGAATTCACCCCACTCCCAATGACGTATGAAGATCTTTTGCCATCCCTCATCGCCAATCATTTGGCCGTGGTAACTCCCGGAAGGGTCCTCGAACCCCCTTTCCCGAAGTGGTATGACCCTAACGCAACCTGCAAGTACCATGGGGGTGTCCCGGGGCATTCTGTTGAAAAATGCTTGGCCCTTAAATACAAGGTCCAACATTTAATGGATGCTGGATGGCTGACTTTCCAAGAGGATCGGCCCAATGTGAGAACCAACCCGCTCGCCAATCATGGAGGGGGAGCGGTTAATGCCGTTGAGTCCGATAGGCCACACAGGTCTAAACCTTTAAGGGATGTGGCAACCCCTAGGAGGTTTATCTTTGAGGCCCTACAAAAAGGAGGTGTGATTCCCCATAGTGGGTGTAAGGAGGATTCCTGTTTGCTACATTCCGGCGAGCTGCATGACATGGAGACGTGTTTGGGAGTAGAGGAGTTGTTACAGCGGATGATAGATCAAGGTCGACTGGAAGTCGGCAGTGAAGGAAAAGAAGAGCAGCATATATGCATGCAGCCCACGGATGGGAGCAGTGTTGCGAAGCCCAAACCCTTGGTGATATACTTCACCAAAAGCGCAGCTTCGCAAAAGCCCGGACACCCCTTAGTAGCCAAACCTGTTCCTTTCCCATACCAAAGTAGCCACGCAGTACCATGGAGATATACACCTCCGAGGGAGAAGGAAGAAGAAGCCACCGACGTCAGCTCGTTGTCAGCTAAAGTAACAAATATCACGGGACTGAGTGGTGTGACCCGTAGTGGTCGTGTGTTCGCGCCTCCGGACCTACCAATCCAACCTGCGGACGTCAAGGGAAAAGGAAAAGTGGTGGGGGAACAAGATGGCGAAGCACCCCACGCTTCGAATAAAGATATTCCGGCAAAGGGCCTCCCGGAGAAAAAGGATGGTAAAAAGGAGGTGTCGCTAGAGGAAGCCAGCGAGTTCCACCGGATAATTCAGCAGAGCGAATTCAAGGTTATTGAACAGCTCAACAAAACCCCGGCCAGGGTCTCGCTGTTGGAGTTAATTATGAGCTCTGAGCCTCATCGGGCTCTGCTAGTAATAGTTCTGAACGAGGCCCATGTGGCCCAAGATATCTCGGTAGAAGGTTTCGGAGGGCTGGTCAACAATATCACTGCCAACAACTATCTTGCCTTCGCCGAAGAAGAAATCCCTGCCGAGGGGAGAGGGCATAATAAGGCTTTACACGTATCAGTCAAGTGTATGGACCATATCGTAGCCAAGGTGCTCATCGATAATGGTTCCAGTTTAAACGTGATGCCTAAGAGCACTTTGGAGAAATTACCATTCAATGCTTCCCACTTAAAGCCGAGTTCAATGGTGGTTCGTGCCTTCGACGGCACTCGCCGAGAGGTTAGGGGAGAGATCGATCTCCCAGTACAAATAGACCCTCACACCTGTCAAGTCACCTTCCAAATAATGGATATTAACCCCCCTTACAGCTGTCTGTTGGGGCGCTCGTGGATCCACTCAGTGGGAGTTGTGCCCTCTACACTCCACCAAAAGTTGAAATTCGTAGTGGAGGGGCACTTGGTCATCGTGTCAGGCGAGGAAGACATCTTGGTAAGCTGCCCATCCTCTAGGCCTTATGTGGAAGCCGCAGAAGAATCGTTAGAAACCGCTTTCCAGTCTTTTGAGGTGGTCAGCATTTCCTCCGTGGACTCCTTCTCTGGGCAGCCTTGTCTGTCCGATGCAGCAGTAATGATGGCCCGAGTTATGTTGGGGAACGGTTATGAACCCGGAATGGGTTTAGGCAAAGACAACGGCGGCATAACTAGCCTGATAAATGCCCAAGGAAATCGTGGGAAGTATGGTTTAGGCTATAAGCCCACTCAGGCGGACATGAAAAGAAGCATCGCGGGAAGGAAGAGCAGTGGTCAAAGCTCGCGTTGGAGACAAGAAAGTGAAGGAAGCCCGCCCTGCCACATAAGTAGAAGCTTTATAAGCGTGGGTCTGGGAGACAAAGGTCAAGTGGTCGCGATATACGAAGATGATGTTCCGAGTACATTAGATTCGGTACGACCATGCCCTCCTGATTTCCAGCTGGGAAATTGGCAAGTGGAGGAACGCCCCGACATTTACGCAACGAGCATAATGTAAACCTTTACGGTTTTAAAAGCTCTATAGTTGGGCCTAGGCTTTAGAGTTTTTCCTTTTGTTAAGGCTTTGTGTCTTTTGTTGTTGATTTTATAATACAAGGATCTTTCTTCATCTGTTCCTACGTCTCTACCCATTCTCATTCATTTGCATGTTTACTTCTTTTTCTGAAACGGCAGATCCGATGACGAGTCCCCCGAAGGTACTTATACCTGGGACCCGCCTATCGACTTCGAGCAAGAAATGAATCAAACGGAAGATGAAGGAAACGATGATGTGGGACTTCCCCCAGAATTAGAAAGAATGGTCGCCCATGAGGACCAAGAAATGGGGCCTCATCAAGAAGAAACAGAGCTGGTAGACTTAGGAATTGGCAGTGGAAAAAGGGAAGTAAAGATAGGTACAGGTATTACCGCACCTATCCGTAAAGAATTAATAATCCTACTAAAAGACTACCAAGACATCTTTGCTTGGTCATACCAAGATATGCCCGGTTTGAGTTCTGACATTGTACAGCACCGATTACCTCTAAATCCCGAGTGTTCCCTGGTAAAACAGAAACTGAGAAGGATGAAGCCCGAAACATCCTTGAAGATAAAAGAAGAAGTGAAGAAGCAATTTGACGCTGGATTTCTGGCCGTCGCTCGGTATCCAGAATGGGTTGCCAACATCGTACCGGTTCCTAAGAAAGATGGGAAAGTACGAATGTGTGTGGATTATCGGGACCTGAATCGGGCCAGTCCCAAGGACAATTTTCCTTTACCACACATCGATATCCTCGTAGATAACACGGCCAATTTCGCTTTATTTTCCTTCATGGACGGTTTCTCTGGTTACAATCAGATAAAGATGGCGCCCGAGGATATGGAAAAGACTACTTTCGTCACCCTATGGGGGACGTTCTGTTACAAGGTGATGTCCTTTGGACTCAAGAATGCCGGGGCAACTTATCAACGGGCCATGGTAGCTTTGTTCCATGATATGATGCATCAAGAGATCGAGGTCTATGTGGACGACATAATTGCTAAATCTAAATCCGAGGAAGAACACCTTGTCAACCTGCGGAAGTTGTTCGAAAGGCTTAAGAAATATCAATTAAGGTTGAACCCCGCTAAGTGTACCTTTGGGGTCAAATCAGGGAAATTGCTTGGTTTCGTTGTAAGCCAGAAAGGGATAGAGGTAGACCCCGAAAAGGTGAAGGCTATCCTTGAGATGCCAGAACCCCGTACAGAGAGGCAAGTCCGAGGTTTCCTGGGACGCTTGAATTATATTGCCAGATTCATATCGCAGCTCACCGCCATTTGTGAGCCGTTGTTCAAACTCTTACGCAAAAACCAAACTGATCGCTGGAATGAGGATTGCCAAGAAGCTTTTGGAAGGATCAAAAAGTGCCTTATGAATCCTCCGGTGCTTATGCCACCAGTACCTGGAAGCCCTCTCATTTTGTACATGACAATCTTGGACGAGTCAATGGGGTGTATGCTGGGGCAACATGACGAATCCGGGAAGAAAGAGCGCGCTGTTTACTACCTAAGTAAGAAGTTCACGACCTGTGAGATGAATTACTCCTTGCTCGAAAGAACGTGTTGTGCTTTAGTATGGGCATCCCATCGCCTAAGGTAGTACATGCTGAGCCATACTACCTGGTTGATATCCAAAATGGACCCAGTTAAGTACATCTTTGAAAAGCCATCTCTCACGGGACGAATCGCCCGGTGGCAAGTCCTGCTATCCGAGTTTGATATAGTCTACGTCACCCAAAAGGCGATAAAAGGAAGCGCCTTAGCAGATTATTTGGCTCAACAGCCTCTTAACGACTACCAGCCCATGCATCCTGAATTCCCGGATGAGGACATCATGGCCTTGTTTGAGGAAAAATTGGACGAAGATCGGGACAAATGGACCGTATGGTTTGACGGAGCGTCAAACATTCTAGGTCATGGCGTTGGGGCAGTGTTGGTCTCTCCAGACAATCAATGTGTACCTTTCACAGCCAGGCTAGGATTCGACTGCACCAACAACATGGCCGAATATGAAGCATGTGCCCTAGCCGTCCAGGCAACAATTGACTCCAATGTCAAACTACTCAAGGTGTACGGCGACTCAGCGTTGGTAATCCATCAGCTGAAAGGGGAATGGGAAACTAGAGATCCCAAGTTGATACCCTACAAAGCCTATATCAAGGAATTGGCTAAGACCTTCGATGAGATCTCCTTCCATCATGTTCCCCGTGAGGAAAATCAAATGGCGGATGCACTTGCTACGTTGGCGTCTATGTTCCAGCTAACACCGCACGGGGATCTACCCTACATTGAATTTTGGTGTCGTGGCAAACCCGCACATTGTTGCCAAGTGGAAGAGGAACGGGACGGAAAGCCTTGGTATTTCGACATCAAGCGATATGTCGTAAGCAAAGAATACCCGCCAGAGATTGCCGACAATGATAAAAGGACATTGAGAAGGTTGGCAACCGGTTTCTTCATGAGCGGAAGCATACTGTATAAGAGAAATCACGACATGACACTCCTGCGGTGTGTGGATGCCAGGGAGGCAAATCACATGATCGAGGAAGTCCATGAGGGCTCGTTTGGAACACACGCCAACGGGCATGCTATGGCCAGGAAAATCCTAAGAGCAGGTTATTACTGGCTTACCATGGAAAGTGATTGTTATGTCCATGTGAGGAAATGCCATAAATGTCAAGCATTCGCAGATAATGTCAATGCTCCACCACATCCTCTGAATGTCATGTCCGCCCCTTGGCCTTTCTCCATGTGGGGAATAGATGTCATCGGGGCCATTGAGCCCAAGGCCTCGAATGGTCATCGCTTCATCCTCGTAGCGATAGATTATTTCACCAAGTGGGTCGAGGCGGCTTCCTATACCAGTGTCACGAGGGGTGTAGTGGTCAGGTTCATTAAGAAAGAGATCATCTGCCGATATGGTTTGCCAAGGAAGATTATCACGGACAACGGCACCAACCTGAATAACAAGATGATGGGGGAAATGTGCGAGGAGTTTAAAATCCAGCATCACAATTCCACGCCCTACCGGCCAAAGATGAATGGAGCCATGGAAGCGGCCAATAAGAATATCAAAAAGATTATCCAAAAGATGACCGTGTCATACAAGGATTGGCACGAAATGCTCCTATTCGCATTACACGGTTACCGAACTTCAGTGTGAACGTCAACTGGGGCAACGCCGTTCTCATTGGTATATGGGATGGAGGTTGTGTTACCGTTTGAGGTAGAAGTCCCGTCATTAAGGATCTTGGCAGAATCCGGATTAAAGGAATCAGAGTGGGCTCAAACGCGCTATGACCAGCTCAACCTCATTGAGGGTAAGCGCTTAACAGCCATGAGTCATGGGCATTTGTACCAGCAAAGAATGAAGAGTGCATTCGACAAGAAAGTACGTTTGCGCAAGTTCCATGAGGGAGACCTTGTGCTAAAGAAAATGTCCCATGCTGTCAAGGACAATCGAGGGAAATGGGCCCCGAACTACGAAGGGCCTTTTGTTGTGAAGAGGGCTTTCTCCGGAGGAGCCCTGGTGCTTACCAACATGGATGGTGAAGAGTTACCTTCACCCGTGAATTCTGATGTCGTCAAGCGATATTATGCTTAGAAGCTGGGGCAATTAAGGATGTCGCTGCATGTTCATTATCTTTATGCGTTTTCTGGATTTCCCTCAGGGATTTCCCGTCTGCTGTATCTTTCGTTACAATCTTTCAAAGAAATGAACGTGGATGCGAGGCTTTAGTCCTCACGTTGGTTTCAGACCTTGCATTTGATTTGTGATCACCTGAGCCCTTCCGCTCAGTTCGTGGGATGCCCCAAGCGCTTAATTAAAATTGAACCTAAACCAACTTGTGCTAAGATTCGCTGCATTTGAAAACATTCATGCATACGCATACGCATGCATATTGTTGTGGTAAGACAGGGGCAGGATCATCTTGAGCTACCTTCTGGGGTGAGGACAAAATGTGGACGGCAGAAACCAATCAAGGTAAGACAATGACGCGGTCAAGATTGGCCATACCTGGTTGTTTATTACTTGCAGGTACTTAGAGACGGATGCAAGTGGGGATGGGGTCACGACCGACCGATCGTTGCCCCTTCTCTGTGCGAAACAAGCAGAGAACGTCGCTGCAAGGCAGTCCCGTATCCTTTGTATTCGCAGTTTTCTTTTACTATTTGTTTGTTTTAAAAAGTAAAAATAAGTAATCAACGCCTAATTCTAACCTAAGTAAGTTCAAGTTAGGCAAGACGCTAATCCATGAGAAAGGAGGGGACATGGTTAATGTTCCCCTCAAAAAAAAAAATGCAGGTTAGCTCGCCTGGGCGAGCCACCCCTGCACCAAATTATAAGAATGACGAAAGGGGGGACGTTATTGCATTCAAAAACTTCTTTTCCCCCCTTTCAAAAGCCATACCCACGGGATTTACGAGCTTCCAGCCCTAGGGTCATCATTTTTCGCATTTTTTGATTCCGTTTCACGCTGTTGTTCATCACCAACAGGTAAGTATTCCATCCCTAAGCTTTCTAGCTTTTCGTTGGTGTATTTTGATCTTCTTTTTGTGCTCTAAAGTGTGGGAATGTGCTCAAATATGTGGGGCAATTTTGGTTTGTTTTCTTGCTTGATTGGGTTGGATTGGGGGTTTGTATGGGATGGCCCTAGGCCTATAATGCATTTTGAAACAATGGGACATGCCACATTGTCCCCGTTCTCTTGCTATTGATACCTAAACGCGCGCCCACCAAGTGTTCGGTGAAATGCCTCAATGGCATTAGCGCGTGACTTTTGTAAGGAAACAACCCATGGGGCATTTTGGTTTGTACATATTTTCTATTTTTTGGGACATGCATTCATTCCCGAAAAAGGCTAGAGTAATTGCCCCACATATATCCTAGGCCTAGGAACTAAAATTTTATGCAAAAAGAACACAAGAGGAGGTGCATATTGGGTAAAGTTACCCTTTTTGGCCAGCAATCAGCTATGGGCCACGCTACAATAATTTCCCTACGCCTAGATGTTTAGGAATTTTGCTCATCATAAACGTGTAGGTTTAGAATAGGTAGCAAAATACCTTTGGCAATTTACACTTTGGGTGTGGTAGCAAAATACTTGGATGTATGTACATGTAATTTTTGGTAGTCAAAATGTCTCACAAAAAAAATATATAAATATGTTGCATGTTATGTAAAGAAAATACATTACAAAAAAAATATACCTTTTAATTTGAATACAATTTTAGTCAGCAAAAGAAAATATACTTGAATTTGCATGCGGCTTTAGGTAGCAAAAACTTGAAAAGAGCATGAAATGTAGCACCTTATTGTGTAGATAGTCAAGATTCATCATGAAGTTTGTATATGCATAAATATTAGAAATACCGGAATGTGCACATGTGCAATTTTTGGTACCCCAAATGCTTTGAGTATGCATGTATGTAAATTTAGCCAAGGAAGTGCATGTGATGTAGGTAGCAAATACACCTTGGAAGTACATATAAATAATCTAGGTAATGGATGTGTCTTGATTGTACATGGGTACATTTTTTTTCTTAGTTATAAGAATGTCTTGTGCAAGTGAACGTTCGTAAAGAAGTATGTGCATAAGTTTACTCTAAATTTACATTGATGTTTGTATTTATTGGAGGAGGTTGTATGCCATTTTTGTTTTAAGGGTAGCATTTCTTGGTAAAACTAACTTTCCAAATGTTTGCCTTCGTAGGAAATGGCCCCGAAGAAGCTTGCCTCAAAGAGGTCCAGGAAGGACAAGGCGGCCGAAGGAACTAGTTCCGCTCCGGAGTATGACAGTCACCGTTTTAGGAGCGCGGTACACCAACAGCGCTTCGAGGCCATCAAGGGATGGTCGTTTCTCCGGGAGCGACGCGTCCAGCTCAAGACATTAAAGAAGCGCTACTAGGAGGCAACCTAGTACCTTTTAAATCCCTGCTTGTTATTTGATCAGCTTTGTTTCTCAAGTCATAGTGGGACACACCTAGTTGATCATGATCCTAAGAATTTAAATAAAACGAGCACAAGCTCGGAAGGTAGTCATACCTCACAAAATATATGTATGCGTGTTTAGGTAGTGAAAAATACCTTAGATATGCATGTATGTAATTTAGGTAGCAAACAACTACCTCACAAAATATATATATGTATGTTTAGGTAGAAAGATACCTTAGATATGCATGTATGTAAACAAAAACACACTTCACAAAATATATATATGTATGTTTAGGTAGAAAGATACCTTGGATATGCATATATACAGCAAAAATACCTTACAAAATATATATATGCATGTTTAGGTAGAAAGATACCTTGGATATGCATGTATATAGCAAAAATACCTCACAAAAATATACACATGTTTAGGTAGCAAAATACCTCATGAAAAAAAAAGGAAAAAAAACAAACGAGAAAAAGAAATGAACAAATGAAAAACAAATGAAAAAAGAGAGGAAAAAGAAAAATAAGTTATCTAGCTAAAAAACCAACATGCTTTTGAAAGAGATCACTTCCAACTTTTCTTTGAAAAAATTCGCTGATCATAGCTAGTTTTTTAAAAAATAAAGTTATCTAGCTAAAAAACCAACATGCTTTTGAAAGAGATCACTTCCAACTTTTCTTTGAAAAAATTCGCTGATCATAGCTAGTTTTTTAAAAAATGTGTATACACCTGAAGGGTGAATGCTGTGAAGATTTTCCCGGACGCCCGAAATAGACTCGAATGAATGCACAAATTGATAAAAGAACATATTTTAGAAACATTGGGTTGATTTAAAATAGAGGAAATAAATCCTGAGCCCTAGCATCACATGACCATAAAAATTTGACACTTGAGTGTCCGCATAGGTGCATGCATGACCAGTTTTGCATAAAATTTCCAAATCATCATTTTTGCATTGGAGTCATGGAAATAATGTGGGGCATCCCTTTTTATCCTTGAACCAAACCAAACCCTGACATGTATCATGTCTAGCCATTCTACAAACCTTGAGCCAAAATCCTGACTCACCATAAACCTTGACCCAGGGTGAGAATGTCAATCCTTACCCTCGGAAGCAAAAAAGAAAAGAAGGAAAATTTCCAATCAAAGAAAGAAAAAAAAAAGAGGAAAGGAAATTTCCAATCAAAGAGAAAGAAAAGAAGAGGAAAGGAAATTCCCAATCAAAGAGTGGGAGAAAGAAAAAAAAAAGAAAGAAAATTCCCAACCAAAGAATGGGAGAAAGTAAAAAAGAAGAAAGCTCCTGGTCAAAGAAACCAGAAGAAATGTGCAGAGAGGTCCTTGGACCAGACAATATCTGAACAATACAGAATTGTCACCAAATGAACAAAAGAATGAAAAGGAAACCATGACCTAAAAGTGGTCTTCTCCCTTTGATTACCAATCAAAATCCTGTGCGTCGATGACTTGTTCGCCTCGCGTCAAACAAAAACAGAAAAGGAAAAAAGCCAACAAAAAAATCAAAAGCCAAAAACACACAAAAGCCAAAAAACCCATCAAAAGAACCCATTCCCAAGGGAAGTCCTATTGATCCATGATCACGCATGTAATTTTTGATTTGATAGGAAATAATTTGCAAAGTCAAGTCATGACATATCTATGATCCGGAATTAGGATGAAACACTTACCTGTGCGAGATTGATACACTTTGAGTGATTTTCTTCTATTTTTGTCGAACCCAGTGTTTCCTCTAAATGGTCATTTAGAAACGAAATGCTAACATCCAAAGTCTCATTTATGGTTATGGGGGGGTTTCATCAGCAGACTCTCCTTCCCCGGTAGACGCATTGTTTTTCACTCCAAAAAGCATATGCTGCTCTAATCAGCTGGAATATTTGTCTCTTTACTAAAGCATGTTTGCATTTTAGTGGAGAAAACACCAAGACTTTTTAAGTCGCACAAGTTATCTAGAACTACGTAGGTCTGAGTTTCTCATTGGAGGATACGTAGGAGCAAGAGCCTTGCTTTTGTCGGCCGCCCCATAATCTTTGTCATACTGACCCTGAGGTCATGTGACATGCACCCTTGTGTCATCCAGAGGCGGCGGGCCCGATGACACGTGGAGATACCTTACGGTTATCCGCACCCTTTTTGTCATCCAGAGGCGGCGAGCCCGATGACACGCAGAGACAAAATTTGGTCATTCTTCACCCTTGTGTCATCCAGAGGCGGCGGGCCCGATGACACACGGAGATACCTTACGGTTATCCGCACCCTTGTGTCATCCAGAGGCGGCGGGCCCGATGACACGCGGAGATACCTTACGGTTATCCGCACCCTTTTTATCATCCAGAGGCGGCGGGCCCGATGACACGCGGAGATACCTTACGGTTATCCGCACCCTTTTTGTCATCCAGAGGCGGCGGGCCCGATGACACGCAGAGACAAAATTTGGTCATTCTGCACCCTTGTGTCATCCAGAGGCGGCGGGCCCGATGACACGCGGAGATACCTTACGGTTATCCGCACCCTTTTTGTCATCCAGAGGCAGCGGGCCCGATGACACGCAGAGACAAAATTTGGTCATTCTGCACCCTTGTGTCATCCAGAGGCGGCGGGCCCGATGACACGCGGAGATACCTTACGGTTATCCGCACCCTTTTGTCATCCAGAGGCGGCGGGCCCGATGACACGCAGAGACAAAATTTGGTCATTCTGCACCCTTGTGTCATCCAGAGGCGGCGGGCCCGATGACACGCGGAGATACCTTACGGTTATCCGCACCCTTTTGTCATCCAGAGGCGGCGGGCCCGATGACACGCAGAGACAAAATTTGGTCATTCTGCACCCTTGTGTCATCCAGAGGCGGCGGGCCCGATGACACGCAGAGACAAAATTTGGTCATTCTGCACCCTTGTGTCATCCAGAGGCGGCAGGCCCGATGACACGCGGGGATACCTTACGGTTATCCGCACCCTTTTGTCATCCAGAGACGGCGGGCCCGATGACATGCAGAGACTGACATAGTCTTCTGCACCTTTTGTTCCTCCGGGAACAACAAGTCATTTACATGCGGAAATTTTATGGTCACCCGCGACTCTCGTCAACCGAGAGGAACAAAATTAGTGTCATACCCTAATTTCGTCCGGGGACCTTTGCTTGATGACATGCGACCTTTCTTTGGTCCTTGTGAGGTGCTTGGCACCCATCATTAGGCAATTTGTGAAATTCCGGGAACAACAAGTCATTTGCATGTGGAGATTTTATGGTCACCCGCGACTCTCGTCAAATCGAGAGGAACGAAATTAGTGTCTTATCTTTACTTTCCTTTTATCTCCAATAAAAGACAAGTAAAGAGGGGCAACTGTCATACCCTAATTTCGTCCGGGGACCTTTGCTTGATGACATGCGACCTTTCTTTGGTCCTTGTGAGGTGCTTGGCACCCATCATTAGGCAATTTGTGAAATTCCAGGACATGCCGGAAAACCAAAAAAAATATTGATGCACAATCCGTAAGTTTCCGTGACACACCGGAAATCAAATGGAAGCATCGTTGCATAATTAAGTGAGATTCCGTAAGTCAAAAAGGGGATGATTATGTAATCCGCAAGGTTCCGTAACATTACGGAAAGAAAACAAGTATCGTTACGAAATTCGTAAGTTTCAGTAACTTTACGAAAAAAGAATCACCAAAAAAAGCAGAGGGAGGTGTACTTAGTAAAAATGGGGGTGCAAATAGCACCCAGGCCCACTTGGGCCCTCCAGAATATTCCTCCAGAAGGTTGTTGCTTCTGGAGGAAGCAACCTGGCGAGCTGGGCGGCAACCACCTCCCCTATTTTGCTATAAATAGGGGAGGAAGTGAAGAAGAAAAGGGTTCAGCCCCTTAGGCACTTCTCTCTCTTTCAAATTTGCTTGGAAAAATTGTTTCCGTGAAGAAAATCTAAGCCGAGGTGCTTCCAAAACGTTTCCGTAACGTTTTCCGTGAAGAATTTCGCAAAGGTTTCAACCGTTCTTCGACGTTCTTCATTCGTTCTTCATCGTTCTTCGATCTTCAACGGGTAAGTACCTCGAACCAAGCTTTTCGATTCATTCTATGTACCCATGGTGGTCCGCATTGTGTTTCGTGTATCTTTATTCTCATTTCATTTACTTTTTATACCCCCTGTTGACGTGCTTAAGCTATTTTACTTAAGTCATTTCTCGCTTAACTTAAAAATAAAATAAATTTCCACCGAACGTTTGAATTGTATGATCCGTAAACTTTGGTTAAGATAAATTCCGACCGTTCGGTCGTGCCGTAACCACGTTGAAAATCAAAAAAAGAGATAAAAAATAATATAATAATCAAAAAAACATCTTTTAGTAAAATAAAGCGGAAAATCAATCGGACATTTTCTCTTTGGGATTTCTCATTCTTAATTGAATTGACTAATAACTAAGGTGAAACTAAGGCTAAAATCAACTCGCCTAATCAAGCTCGTCCACAAAAATAGGTTTTTGAAGTTTGTCATTTCAATTTCTCACTAAGTAAAATGGATCATTTTCAAGGTCCAACGCCTTAAAATGATCACCTTTTAAGTAAAAAGAATCACTTGATAAGAAAGAACTACGTAGGTCTAATTTCCTCATCGCAAATTGAGGAATACGTAGGAGCAAAGGGAAACACCCTTGTCGACCACAAAAAAGGAAAAATATAAAAAGGGTATAAAGGATATAAGGACATAAAAGGGAACGTAAAAATCAAAGTCATGTTTGCACATTCGATTAAAGGTTGCCGTCCCTTGGGACGGACGTGTGGGGTGCTAATACCTTCCCCGTGCGTAAATACAACTCTCGAACCTTTCACTTAAAAGTTCGTAGATCGCGTCTTTTCCGGTTTTTCCGACGTTTTACTCAAATAAACGTTGGTGGCGACTCCGCGCGTATTCCTTTCGTGGAACACGCATCCCGTGAGTCTCGCGTCGCCCTCCCGCCGAAGGGTAGGTTGCGACACCTAGTGATGTTCATGCGTCTTCCAAGAATTGATTGCCTAGCGCTGTTCGTCTATACTCCACCCTCAAATCTTATTTGGAGTCCCATGAATTGATTTCCTTGCGTTGTTCATGCATCCTCCACCATCGAGTCTGGAGCCCCACGAATTGATTGCCTAGCACTGTTCGTCTATCCTCCACCCTCAAATCTTATTCGGAGTCCCATGAATTGCTTGCCTAGCGCTGTTCAAGCGTCCTTCACCATCGAGACTGGAGCCCTATGAATTGATTACCTAGCGCTGTTCATGCATCCTCCACCACCGACTCTGGAGCCCTACGAATTAATTACCTAGCGCTGTTCGTCTATCCCCCAGCCTTAAATCTTATTCGGAGTCCCATGAATTGATTGCCTAGCGTTGTTCATGCGTCCTCCACCATCGAGTCTGGAGCCCCACAAATTGATTGCCTAGCGTTGTTCGTCTATCCTCCACCCTCAAATCTCATCCAGAGCCCCATGAATTGATTGTCATTGATGCATCCTCCACCATCAAGTGTGGAGCCCTATGAATTGATTGCCTAACGTTGTTTGTCTATCCTCCACCTACAAATCTTATTCAGAGTCCCATGAATTGATTGCCTAGCATTGTTCATGCGTCCTCCACCATCGAGTCTTGATCCCTACGAATTGATTGCCTAACGCTGTTCATGCATCCTCCACCATCGAGTCTAAAGCCCCACGAATTGATTGCCTAGCGCTATTCGTCTATCCACCACCTCAAATCTTATCTGGAGCCCCATGAATTGATTATCATTCATGCATCCTCCACCATCGAGTCTGGAGCCCACAAATTGATTGCCTAGCGCTGTTCATGCGTCCTCCACCATCGAGTCTGGAGCCCTACAAATTGATTGCCTAGCGCTGTTCGTCTATCCTCCACCCTCAAATCTTATTCGGAGTCCCATGAATTGATTGCCTAGCGCTGTTCATGCGTCCTCCACCATCGAGTCTGGAGCCCCACAAATTGATTGCCTAGAACTGTTCGTCTATCATCCACCCTATATTCCATGATTACTTGGATCAGTTTGTGGTTGTGTTCATTGATGATATCCTAGTGTATTCAAGGAATAAGGAGGAGCATTAGAAGCACTTGAGGATTGTGCTGCGTATCCTGAGGGATAGGAAATTGTTCGCCAAATTGTCGAAATGTGAATTTTGGTTGGAGAAAGTGCAGTTCTTGGGACACGTGATTTCTAAAGACGGGGTTGCAATGGATCCGAACAAGGTGGAGTCGGTTATGGAGTGGCAACAACCGACAACTCCAACGGAGGTTCGAAGCTTCTTAGGGTTGGCTGGTTATTATAGAAAATTCATTGAGGGATTTTCTAAATTGGCATTGCCCCTAACTAAGTTGACTCGTAAGAATGAGAAGTTTGTTTGGAATGAGAAGTGTGATCAAAGTTTCCAAGAGTTGAAGAGGCGGTTGACAACAGCTCCAGTGTTAATTTTGCCCGACCCTAAGAGACCATTTGAAGTGTATTGTGATGCAAGCGGGCAAGGTTTGGGGTGTGTGTTGATGCAAGAGGGAAGAGTAGTGGCTTATGCTTCACGTCAATTACGTCCTCATGAAGTTAACTATCCGACCCATGACTTGGAACTAGCAGCAGTGGTTTTTGCTTTAAAGATTTGGAGGCATTACTTATACGGTACTCGTTTTGAAGTTTTCAGTGATCACAAGAGTCTCAAATACTTGTTTGATCAGAAGGAACTCAATATGAGGCAACGAAGATGGATGGAGTTCCTCAAGGATTATGATTTTGGTCTTTCCTACCATCCCGGAAAGGCTAATGTAGTAGCCGACGCGGTAAGCCGAAAGTCTTTACATGTTGTGACTATGATGAGTTTGGAGCAGAGATTTATAGAGGAGTTCCGAGATCTAAATCTAGCAATCGAGATGCGACCCAAGAGCTTATTTGTGGGAGCATTGCAGATCACCAATGAATTCGTAGATCACATACGCGAGGCTCAAGAGGATGACCCGTTTTTGCAAGGCAAGGTATTAGATGTAATGGGGGATAAGGATGTAGAGTTTGAGAAGGACACAACCGGGTTAATTAGATTCAAGGGGAGGATATGTGTGCCATCTTTAGATGATTTGAGAGTTAAGATCTTGGAAGAAGCGCATAAAAGTCATCTTAGTTTCCATCCAGGAATGACTAAGATGTACCAAGATTTGAAGAGAAGTTTTTGGTGGCATGGCATGAAGAAAGATGTAGCTGAATATGTAGCAAGGTGTTTGACATGTCAAAAGGCTAAGGCGGAGCATCAGCAACCATCAGGAGAATTGAAGCCCTTGGAAATTCCGGAATGGAAATGGGAGAGCATATCCATGGATTTTGTATCTAGTTTACCTAAGACTAGTCGTGGACATGATGTTGTGTGGGTCATAGTAGATCGACTTACCAAATCTGCTCATTTTATTCCAGTGAATATGAAGTATAGGATGGAGAAGCTAGTGGAGTTGTATATTAAAGAAGTAGTAAGGTTGCATGGAATTCCTTCCAGTATTGTATCCGACAGGGATCCGAGGTTTACTTCGCGATTTTGGACAAGTCTACATGAAGCCTTGGGGAGAAAGCTGAAGCTTAGTTCAGCTTATCATCCTCAAACAGATGGTCAAACTGAACGAACCATTCAGACACTAGAAGATCTACTTCGGGCATGTATTATAGAGCAACAAGGTAGCTGGATGGATTGTTTGCCATTGATTGAATTTACTTACAACAATAGCTACCAAGCCAGTATAGGTATGGCTCCTTTTGAAGCTCTATATGGACGAAAGTGCAAAACTCCTATTTGTTGGTATGATGATGGAGAAGCAGTACTTCTTGGACCTGAAATGCTACAACAGATCACCGAACAAGTGAAATTGATTCTAGAGAAGATAAAAGCATCTCAGGATAGGCAGAAGAGCTATTATGATAGAAGGAGGAAGCCATTAGATTTTTAGGAAGGAGAACATGTGTTTTTAAAGGTTTCTCCTGTAACCGGAGTCGGAAGAGCTCTCAAATCTAGGAAGTTGACGCCCAAGTATCTAACGGTGTTAGGGGATTGAACCCATAGACAACCTCAAAAGGGGATTGCTTGGAGGCTCTATGAACCCCCCTACTGTAGGCAAATTGTACATGAGGAAGATACTCATCCCAAGACTTATGGTTGCCTTTCAGAAGAGCCCTTAAAAGGATGGATAAAGACCTATTCACTACCTTTGTACCTTTGTTTGCCCATCAGTTTGTGGATGACAAGCAATCCATCCTTGACGCTCTCAAATCTACAAAGGTATAGGTCTTTATCCATCCTTTTAAGGGCTCTTCTGAAAGGCAACCATAA
Source organism: Glycine max (assembly GCF_000004515.6). Taxonomy (NCBI): domain Eukaryota; kingdom Viridiplantae; phylum Streptophyta; class Magnoliopsida; order Fabales; family Fabaceae; genus Glycine; species Glycine max. Next base: position 26,969,224 of record NC_038243.2, read on the forward strand.
GTCTTGGGATGAGTATCTTCCTCATGTACAATTTGCCTACAGCAGGGGGGTTCATAGAATAGGCAAGCCCTCCCCTTTTGAGGTTGTCTATGGGTTCAATCCCCTAACTCCGTTAGAACTCATTCCCCTCCCATTGGACACTTCTTTTATACATAAAGAAGGGGAATCTAGGTCAGAATTTGTAAAGAAGTTACATGAGAGGGTTAAGAACCAAATAGAGAACCTAAAACAAAGGTGTATTCAACTAAAGGCAATAGAGGAAGAAAATAGCTAGTTCTTAATGAGGGTGACTGGGTTTGGCTCCATCTTAGGAAGGATAGATTCCCTACTAAAAGGAAATCCAAGCTTAGCCCTAGAGGGGATGGACCTTTTCAGGTTTTGGAGAGGGTCAATAAAAATGCCTATAGGTTGGACCTCCCAGATGAGTATGGAATCAACACCACTTTTAACATTTCTTATTTAATTCCTTTTGCAGGTGGAGCTGATATTGAGGAGGAGGAACTAACAGATTTGAGGTCAAATCCTCTTCAAGGGGAAGGGAATGATGCAATCCTCCCTAGGAAGGGACCAGTCACTAGAGCCATGAGCAAGAGGCTCCAACAGGATTGGGTTAGAACTGCTGAAGAAGGCCTTAGGATTCTCATGAACCTCAAGGTAAATTTCTTAGCCCATGAGCTAAGGTTGGGTCCAATTATCTTTGTACATATTAGACTAGGATGTCATTATATTTGGTCCTTGTATTTAGGGCTCCATAATGTAGGTAGGGTACCCTAGAAGTATAGGATTTTTCAGCCCTTGTATTTTAGGGTGATTTTAGGCAGTCTTCTTGCTAAGTTAACCTGCACATTAAAAGGATTCCAAAAAAATGTTCAAGTGATTGACGTTAGAAAAGGAAATTTGCTTCCTAACCATAGAGCCCATGTTACACCATAGAGCACTTCTTAAGTCTCAAGCATAAACTAACTTGAAAACAGTAAAGGGAATTTGAAAAGTTGGAAATAATAGAAATTAAAGCTAGTAAATTGCAAAAAGATAATGATTGGAAATAAGATAAGTTGATTTGAATTTGAGTTGAAGGTCCTTTAAGTTGTTACAATTTGAATATTTATAGATGAGTAAGCTGATCCACATATATAAATCAAGATTCACCACTGTAAATGATTTCCCCCACTACTAAGCCTTGCTACTTAAGTTTAGGGATCTTAGATTCTAACCACTCCACTCAATTTTGACCCCTCAATCCTTATCTTTTCACGAGTCAGCAACTAACGGAATTCTTCAATTAAGCTTTAACAAGTCTGCGGCTCAATACTTTATCTCAATCATCATTCTGTATGTTATCGGCAACCAATCATTTATCAAGATTGCCCTTTACCTTTAAAGTGTAATGCTAAGTTACCGAATTTTTAAATTTGGTTGCCAACAAAAGAGAAATATATTATTTATTCAAGGAGACAAGCTAGACAACAAAGTTGTCACATAACCAAATATAAAATCCTATCATAGTAAAAATTTTCCTAATAAAATCATATCCCCTTCAACAAAAACCTATCCTAAGACTTAAGAGAGAGAGAGAGAGCATAATCTCTTATAACTTGAGTTTGTCTTTAGGGTTTTAGTTCCTGCCTTCAAAATAATAAAAAGAATAAACAAAAAATAGTAAATAGAAAAATCTAATAAAAGTAATGAAGCAATATACATGCATAACAAAAAAATAGGAGTAATTTAGTAATTATGTGTCTCGGGTACGATGATGGGTACAAATATGAAACAGGTAGGTACATACTCGTACCTGTGCCCTATCAAATTTGGGATTATTCACAAAGTTGGGGCAGGTGTGGGACAGTACCCACAACTACGGTTTGGTTGCAATGTCTAATGAATTTACAAAATATTGTATTAATATTGAAAATATTTTAATTAAGTTTTAGTGAGTATTATAATATATATTGCAGATCTTGATTAAGTTTTAAAAGTGAAGATATTGCAAGAATACAAATAAAAAGAAATTTTTATTTTACTAATAGTACTTTTAAAAGTTTTTTTAAAAAATAATTATAAATTTTAAAATTAAGGTTATTTAATTGAATTTTATTTGAGATTAACTATACATGTTAAAAGATAGATTAAATTAATTTATATTTTTATATATTAAAATAAAATATCAAAGTAACTGTTTATAAACTTTGGTGAATAGTTGTGTAACTAATAAGAAGAATGAGTTATAATTATAAAATTTACAGATTTAGTGCCTCTTTCACCTCATTAATTTCTAAATTTGTTTCTTTTCTTTTTTTATCATGTCTCTCTCTTCATTTTTTCGTATAATCATTTTTTTTCTGTCCTTTATTTTATTTTTTTTCATTTCTCTTTAATTTGTTTACAGCCACATCCTCATAGGATAACCATTAATCTTCTAGACACGCCCACCTAAAACCTGGACCATTCACGATTACCGATCGATCATCCTGGTTATGCTTCTCCAATTAGCAATTTCAATAGTTAAGAGAAATGCTACCAATTCAATCTGAAGCTAGCTGTGTTCTCCAATTGGATCGTTGGAATTATATATATTTTCTTTGGCTACTACCTACGGCTAGTGTTTCAGCATTTTGATTTCTCTTTAACTGCCATTAATTTGATTCAATTGCATGCACGGTACGTAAGTGGTGCAAGTGTACTGCATTGATTAGTAACATGTAAAATTAACCTATAAATATGGCTAATCAGAACACCCCAGTACTTCACAACCAGATCAAGAAGAAAACATAATCTTCTTTACAATGTCAATGACTTACTTGAAAAAGTTTTCATTTCTCATTTTCGTTTTGCTTTTCATCCTGCATGTCCACTTGTCCACTGCACAAGTAAATCTTAACGCTGGTGTTGGCACTAGCAATGACAATGGGGTCGTGGTTGTTGAACTTGGTGATGACACAGACACGTCTCAAGAAGCTGTCGTTAGTGTTGAGGTCAACGTCGACAATGACAATGGCACATCTAATGAAGCTGGTGTTGAAGCTGATGTCACAATTACTGTTAACGTTGAGCCTGACACTGAGGTACCTGATGAAGCTCCTGTCGAAGTTACTATTAACGTTGATGCTGACTCTGACACTGATGCTGACCCTGACACTGATGTACCTGATGAAGCTCCTGTCGAAGTTACTATTAACGTTGATGTTGATCCTGACACTGATGTACCTGATGAAGCTTCTATCGAAGTTACTATTAATGTTGCCGGTAATGACACAGACACTAATTTGGGAGCAGTATCCATCAATGGCTCCGAACCTGAGACAGCGGTTAACATTCATGGAGGTGGTTCATTGCCATAATAATCATGTGAGTGAATTTTTAAGTAGGTATCTTATATTTAATCTTCTAATTTAATTTTAAGAATTGAGATTTATCGCTCTTATTTTTATTAAAAGAAATTATTTTTATTTTTGTAATTTAATGATTTTAATTAGTAACTTATTTTTAACCTTCAGATTGTGTTGGATACACATCAAGATATGAATACAGGACAAGAAGAAGAACGAACACCTGAAAAAGACATGAAAAAGACACAAGACATTACTTTTTTTTTTTTTATCATGTACACCATATGTTGGATGAATAATATGTAGAAGTAAAATAATATAAAATTTATTAAAGTATAATTTTAATATAATTTATATCAAATTTAATGTGTTTATCAAAAGTGGAACCAAAATATTTGTCATGTAGAATAACATAATTTTTAATGAACCAAATATATCATTACACCAAAATAAATAATATATTGTACCAAAAAAAAGAAAAGATTAAAAGAAATAGAATGGATCGAGAATTATTTTTTTTCTCAACCAAAATAAAAGAAATAACTGTAAAAAAAGATTTTAAAAAAAGTAAAATAGTGAGAATGGAGAATTTTGTTTTTTTCAACTAAAAGAAATATATATTAAATAGGGACAGGGGATACCTAATCCATTTACATCATAAGCATCATACCAACACTCTGATCTAAAGTCTAAACTGAAATGCTAAACAATTATTGTGTTCATCAACCTGCAATTGCGTGGCAGCACATCTGGTATATAATTATTGTGTTGTTTTTTTAATTACATATTTGCAATAATTAATATAAAAAATAAAAATTATAGATATTTGTAGAAGCAAGCTTCATGATGATGAACCAAACAATTTTGATGATGTCAAAAGCCCAAGTGATTGATTCAAGATTGATTCAAGACTTCAAGATCAAGCATCAAGAATCCAATTCAATATTCAAAATTCAAGAGAAGAAATCAAGAAGCAACAAGTCAAGACTTCATATAGGATAAGTATTAAAAGATTTTTTTCAAAAACCAAATAGCACAGTTTTGTTTTACAAAAGAATTTTCTCAAATTTTCTAAGTTAGCAGAGTGATTACTCTTTGGTAATCGATTACCAGCTGGCAGTAATCGATTACCAATGACCAGATTGGTTTTCACAATGTTCAAATGATTTGTAACGTTCCAAAATGATTTTCAAATAGTGTAATTGAGTACACTATATTAGTAATCGATTACAAGTGAATCTGAATGTTGGAATTCAAATCCAATTGTGAAGAGTCACAACTTTTCATAAAATACATTGTGTAATTGATTACACCATTGTGGTAATCTATTACCAGTGAATAGTTTTAAAGAAAAAGTTAAGAGTTATAACTCTTAACATGATTTTCTCAAAAGTCATAACTCTTCCAATGATTTTTTTTTACCAGATATGAAAAGTCTATAAAAGCAAGACCTTGACACGCATTTTACAATCATCCAAAACACATATATGATATTCTTCCAAACATTCCTTTTTCACAATCTTTCTCTAACCATTGCCCATTGTTTTTTCTTTGCCAAAAAGCTTTCTAAACTTTGTCTTCAAAACTTTGTTTTTCTGCAAGTGGAAATTCTGTAGAAAATAAAAGTGTGTTATCTTTTCTTCCTTCGCCCTCTTGCCAAAAGATTCAAAGGACTAACCGCCTGAGAATTCTTTTGATTCTTCCTCTTTCCTTTAAACAAAAGATTTCAAAGGACTAACTGCCTGAGATATCTTTTGTTTCCCCTTACAAAGATTCAAGGGACTAACCGCCTAAGAATTTTTTGTTTTAACACATTGGAGGGTACATCCTTTGTGGTACAAGTAGAGTGTACTTCTACTTGGGTTGTAATACTGAGAACAAGAGAGGGTACATCTCTTGTGGATCAGTTCAAGTGGAGCATACATCCACTTGGTTGTTCAAAGAGAACAAGGGATGGTACATCCCTTGTGGATCTTTGCTTGTAAAGGATTTTATAAGGTTATTGGAAATCTTAAGAACCGGTGGTTGCTTGGGGACTGGATGTAGGCACAGGTTGTTGCCAAACCAGTATAAATCTTGTGTTTGTCTTCTTATTCCCTACACTCTTTATCTTTCCGTTGGACACTTTTTTATTTTCGCTTTACTTTTGTCTAAGTTATTGTTTCTGTTCTTTACTTTCTCATAACTTAGTAGTAAAGCCTCATTGAATCTAATAATATTAAGAAGGATAAATTTTTAATTAGTCAAGACACGTTCATAATTAATTCAACTCCCCCTTCTTAATTATTCCGATGCCACTTGATGCAACAAGATATTAAGGTAGTATTTGACCTAAATGGTCTGAGCTTTTCTTCTCCTTTTAAGAAGATATGTCAGGCCAAACATTATAACAAAATCCGTAAAAAATAAAAAGATTATTTATAATGAAGAAAAATGAAAAAACAAATGAGCTTAAGAAAAAAAGGTCTATTGTATAACTTTTATAGAGCATTTTGGTAGCTTATTATTATATTACTTCTAGATGAACATTACCAAATACCAACGAAAATCTCACGTACAATTGCTATGTTTTTTTAGTACTATAATATATATATATATATATATATATATATATATATATATATATATATATATATATATATATATATATATATATATATAACCTAAGTAATTTTTATATTTTAAAATATATTATACTTACTTTTTGAAAATTACAATTGTTTCATCAAAGAAAATTCTAAAAAAACACAATACTACAAAAAAGGCATATAACGATGGTTATTAAAGGTCTTCAACAACAGTTAAAAATCGTCTTTATATCCAACGTCGCTGAAAATCAAGACCTTTCACAACAATTGTCACAAAAACCGTCATAAAAAAGTTAACATTTTTAAGACGGTTCTTTCCTAGGAATAATCTTAGAAGACATACATTCTAAGACGATTATATATTCTAAGACGATTCTTAGAAAAAACCGTCTTAGAATGTATATATTTTAAGACGTTTCTTATCTGACAAACGTCTTAGAAATTCAAATGTTTCATTAATTTTGACAGTGATCTTTTGAATGCATCTGATCCTAACTAAATATACTAAATGACTACCAAATTAAAATTAACAAACTATTAACCAAAGCATCCCCTCAATAAAACATTATGCCCAAATAACATATGAAACAAAAAACAACAAAACAAAGACATGTAATATTGAAAGACAATATGTGCACAAAACATTATTTGCAGTCTATATAATGTCATTGTAGTGACACATGTCCAATACTATGTCTGCTAGGATCATACAATTCTTTAAAAATACTTGGATGACCATAAACTTTATATACACAATAACCACTCAATTGAAAACACATGTAACAAACATACTGAAATAAAATTTCCTAAGCATAGTATAGTCCAATAAGATATCTGAAACTATCTTCATATTTCACAAACCTACTAATTTCAAATCCCAAGATCAAACACATATTTCAATAAAACATATGCATTTCTCTGGGGTGAAGTTTTAGCCCTAGCACGATTCAACAATATAATAAGAAGTTGAAGACATAGCAAGACCTGCAAGCCCATTGCCATCATTTTGTGGAGTGATTGTGTTCGCAGAGAAACTGTAAGCCACTTAGTTTTCACAATATAATCACACACATTCCTTACGAGACCTACCTAACTCTTCAATTATAACATTATCGATATTGAAAGCTTTTACTCAAGTCAATTTTTTCTCAAGATAAAAACTATTTGATCCAAGCTGATGAAATTAAGGTTGGGTTGATTTTGGGATGTTGGGTTGTACATCTTTATTTTTTAAAATATAAAAATATAAAATATTTTTTCAAATTACATACATGTATTTTTAAGAATTTAAAAAATAGTATTATACAATCAAAATAAAATTCAAAAAATAAGAAACAAAAAGTGAAAAAAAAATAGTTAGGTCGAGAGTTTAATTAGGTCCAATATAATTGTCAACTTAATTAAATCAAGACAAGCCAATTCTATCCTCCAACTTAATATATAATTGGACGGAATTCAGTTTATTGGGTTAATTTGACGCGTGCTCATAAACTCTAATGTTTTAAAGTTATTTGGTAAATTTTCTTCAAATAGTATTTGTTCGTGATGGGTTTGCTATGCCTATGCACGTATGAACTTTAATTAGCAAAAGTCAACTGCACATTGATATTATAACTGTTAAACGTAATTTTTCGTGTATTTTGTTTTAGTTTTTTATTTTAGTACGTTAAATTCTAAAAAATTGATTTTGATATTTTTATGTTTCCTAAGTTTTAAAAATTTTATTTTAATCATTTATGTTTTTAAAATTTTTATTTTTATTTTTAGAAAAAACATTAGCATTTTATTAATATTTTAAATTTTAAAATAATTAATTATTTTAGTCGTCATTATTTTAAATTAATTATTTTATTTATATTTAGAGTTGATAAAAAAATTAAAATATATCCTAATTTAATTTTATTTTTATTAAAAATAATTACTTTAAAAATCATGATTATTTATATAAAATGTTTACGTATTTAGTTTACTTTGCAATGACGTATTACTAAAATAATTAGTTTAAAAATCATAATTATTCATATAGAATTATTTTTCTTTGCAATGACATATTACGAAAATTATTTTTATCTCTTTTGATGCTTTTAATTAATTCCATATTACAAATGTTTTTATCAAACACAAATAATTTACTCGTATTTATGTAATAAAAAATAACAAAATGTAAGGTAAAGTCTAGTGTAACACATTACACAGATTTGTCATTGGAATTCCTCTTGAATCTCAAGAGCCTATCATGGTTTTTTGTTTCACTAAAAAATTTGGTCAGGTTTTTCTCTGAAGTAACCACTTCTTGTTGATATTTTATAACTTCATCAGGAGGTTTTACGTTAAACAACTCTTTTTGCATGTCTCTTAGCTTTTAACTTCTTATTCACTTGAATGGGTATTTTTTTTATCCATTCTTTAAAATCTCCAACTCTTTTAATTTTGAAAACTTATTTATCAAATTGTTGTACCCAGTTGCAAGAATAAAGGAATTAGACAATAAGTCATTGAGTGTTTACCTCTGTTTAGCCTCTGAATTTGCATCCGGTTGGCTTCTTCACAAAATTATTGGACCTCCCTTTTTATTCACAAAAGAAAAAATGTTTAATCAACACCCATTAACATATTTAACACTTAAAAAGAGACATACATTATTAGAAAATATGTTTTCTATATCGGTTATTTATGACTTTCTACATCGGTTTTTAACCGATGTTGAAAGTATTATGATTAATATCGGTTTTTTAAAATCGATGTTAACGTAAAATTTACAACATCAGTTATCTAAATAACCGATGTTATATAATACGAATTACACCAAAAAAAATGTATGAATGTTGACAGTTGACATCGGTTTTTATCCAAAATTGATGTTAACTTATAGATTAACATTGGTTTTTATACAAAACTGATGTTAACTTATAAATCAACATTGGTTTTCTATAATAACCAATGTTAAGTTAGAAACGTTAACATCAATTTTTATACAAAACCGATGTTATAGATTAACATCAGTTTTGATACAAAACTGATGTTAAATGTTTATAGGTTAACATCAGTTTTTAAACAAAAACTGGTGTTAATCTATAAGTTAACATCGGTTTTTTTTATAAAGAATCGATGTTATTTTTAGGTTTTTTTTTAAATACACTTTTTGTTTTTACAAAAAACCCAAAATTTAACCTGTAAAATTAAAATCAGACCACAGATCACAGCATATATCATTTGCATTCTGCTTTCAAACAGTTTTTAGCACGAAGCTATGGTAAACTATCAATTGATAAATATGAATAAATGATTTATTAATCAATAAAGAATATGTTGTTTGTGTATATTAACATCGGTTTTCATAAAGAATCGATGTTATTTTTAGGTTTTTTTTAAATACACTTTTTGTTTTTACAAAAAAACCCAAAATTTAACCTGTAAAATTGAAATCAGACCACAAATCACAGCATATATCATTTGCATTATGCTTTCAAACAGTTTTTAGTAGGAAGCTATAGTAAACTATCAATAGATAAATATGAATAAATGATTTATTAATCAATAAAGAATATTCAATGTTCAAATGACATAGCAATTGACAAAAATGTAAAACAAGGTAGTAAACTAATTAAGTAACCTAAAATGAAATAGTTCCCTAACATCCTAACTTTGATTTCTAACTTTGAGATAAAATTGTGCCCACTGGATGCGAAACACCTTCAATCTCTCTGCTTCCAATGGTCTAACATCGTTAAAATACTGCATGATCAAATAAAACATAATTTAATAATGTAATACCAATGACAAGATAATAAACTTTGTTTGAAGTAAACAATTACTATTTCTCAATTATTCTTGAAAGTTCCTAAGATTATCATCGACATCCAGTACATGACATAATAGCCGCACTCAGTGCTTCCTTTTTGTCTATTACAAATACATAATGAAATTTGGATATTAATTAAATATTAACTACAATTATTGTACACACACACAAGCAATATATATAAGTAGAAGTTTTATTTAAATCACGTACCTTAACAACAATTCACCTAGCACCAGCCTTGGATTTAGGTTGTGGAGTATCATCAAGTCCTTTCAAAGCACTGTTGAATACGAGGAACATTAAAATATTGATGTTGTTGAGTTATACTAATGCAAATGTATTGAAAACAACATTGACCTATTAATTATTCCCTTAAGGTAGTTGTCTGACTTGTTATGCAAGGAACATAACCAGACAACAAGGTTTTCCTTAGGCAGAATGACAACCATCTGCCAGTGTCTGCTATAGTGGAGACGAATATGGGTTATTGTATTATTATACATTATTTAAATTTAGTTGTTTATTTTGACTTCCCATTTAGGTAGGCTCCAAGGTAGACATCGCGTTATGAACTCTGCATCCAACTCTATCTTCATGTAACTTTCCGATTCAAACTGCGATTGCCCAGATCTCGGAATGGACTGTGGCTCGAGGAATCCATACACATCGGAATTCCCCGCTTGCATACTTGTCTCAGTCACATGCCTGTTGTTGTTAAAACAAAGTTAATTATGTATGAATTTAAAACAACAACTTAGGTAATTAACAATAATCTAAATTGACTTACAGAATCCACAACTATATAACAGATATGCTGAGACATTGACCATCGTGTGCAATTTCGGAGATATCTTCGTGCTTGATGTACAATGGGAAGTCTGAATTAAACACGCCAAACATGGTAGCATCCCACATAACCTGGAAAGGCTTCAAGAAAAGTCGTGGGATGGTCAATGTCATCAGATACAGGGGATCATCGACCTCAGGATCCAACCTATCTGGAGGCTTTATTGGAGACATAGCTGCCTATTTATCAAACATAGTGAAATAACATAATTTAATTACAATGAACAAATCAATTGAAAAAAGAAGCATATAATCAGAGTAAAACATATGTTTTGATACACGCTTCACGAGATGTGTTGGCCAAGCAACAAAGGTGTTAAGTGTCTGCCCCACTAAAATAACCTCGTCAGTGGGTACAGGAACGAGAGCCTTTGTATCTTTAACCTCCTCAACACCTTCACTTGACCATGCAACAAAGGGACGTTGTAAACAACTGTGGATCCCTCAAAAACTCTTTCTAGGGCAACCAGGCGAGAAGGATTTGCTTCGATGTATAGCCCGTATTTGTCTGAGTCACCCATCTCTGGATCGGTCGGTGAGGGATCAACACAACTCCTCTTTGTGCTAACTCGAGCAGTTGAAGGACCGACCTCAAGCTCCGGAGGTAATGCAAGTCCCTGTGCTTGCATCTATGACTGAAGCTAGGATTGCATCTGGCTGAAGGATGCCATCAGCTGCCGAGTCACTTTTTCTGTGATCGACTTCTCCAGCTGGTCCTTGATTTGTTGAGTGAGTTGCTCGAGTTCTTCGGGAGGGATGCAGGAGGAACTGCGAGAGCTTTGTGGAGTTGATCCGAAGTATTGCTTGATGGTGACACCGTCTCCAACAGCATGCACACGACCAGAGTGTTCTGGTCGCCCAATGCCAATAGTCAGGACATCCTGACGTCCATGGGGGACAAACGAATCCTGTGACACCTGCTCCTCCAAAGAATCTTGTATAGAACACATATATTTGTCCAAGGCATTCATAGAATAAACAAACATAATCAAAATTCTTAATTGAAAATGACTTACAATCTTCTTAGTGATTTCCTTTGCGGCCTCAGACGTCATCTGCCCAGTTTTCTTGGTGCGGGCCATCTTCCACTTCACATGTCGTCTGATGAGAGATGGAGGGTCAATGACACCCTCAGTGCTTCTGGACTGAGCAACTTCCTCTAGCTTTTTCTTTGTCTTCTCAGCCATCAGCTTCTGTTCTAAATAATCATAACCCCCACGAGACAACACGTGGGGGCGGTGTTTTGCTTCGGGATGGCCTGTGCTTTTTTCCGCACATCCTACAAAAATCGAACATTAATGAAAATGATTACTACAATCTATTATAAGAAATGAATTTTTTGTGGAAAACAATTCAAATTACAAAGTACATACCTCCCATGAGGGATCTTTGCGGGTCTAACAAAACTGGGCCCATTTCTCCTTGCTAATGCCGTATTTTTCATAGACAGTGTCGTCAACACTGTCCTTGTCGGCTGAAAGTGCCCATTTCCTGGTCAAATCAGATTTAAACTGCCTCCACTCCTCACCGACAGTCTAAAGAACTTTCATCTTTGTCCTACTATCAGAAGCTTCATGGATTTTAAATTCCACCTGACAAACAATAAATTAGGTTTAATTGTTAGTAAATTATAAATTTTGTCTACTAAAGAAAATCAAAGAAGAAAACTAAAATACCTGAATATCCTCTCATATCAAATCATTCTAAGCAGCAGGGACTTCCTTTTAGGTGTCGCATGTGACGTCGACCTTATCACGAGCGAAAATCCCCAAATATGTTCTTAATTTCATCTTGTGGGGACCGTCGGCCTTGCCGGTCGCAGGATCGATGTTGACCACTGGTCTCTCTGCGCCAGGTGGTATAGTGGCCAAGGATCATAGTTGTGTTACTTTGCGTGTCCGTTTCTGGGTGGACGGAGACACTGCTGCTACTGCGGGAGGAAGAGGAGAAGCAGAAGGAGGAGGAGGCGAGACAGGTGGAGTAGCCATGGTCCTCTAAAGAGAAAAACTTGATTTAGTTAACATTATCAAAAACCACAATATAAGTTATGTAAATCAATTTACCGAAATCAAATACATAATTAGAAAATTACATTAGACGATGTTAATTAATTCTCCTTCATCATGATCATTACGATTAGCATGAACGTCGTCAGCTTCTTCTTCTTCGACGACATTAGGAATGATTTGTGTGGACAAAGGACTAACATAAGTGTCATTGTATGAATCATCATCTTCTACATTAACACCAATTGTTTTCCTGTGTAGAACCACGCACCACCTTTCATCATAAGGGTCTTGCACATAAAATACTTGTTTAGCTTGTTCTGCCATGATGAAAGGGTCATTGTGGTAACCTAGTTTCTTTAGGTCTACCAACGTAAATCCTACATCATCAGTCCGTACACCGGTGTTGCTGTTAACCCATTTACATTTGAAAACACATACAATAAATTTGGCATAGTTAAGCTCCCAAATTTCATCAATGAACCCAAAGTAAGAGATGAAAGCTACACATGGATTGTCATCATGCACACTTGTGAAGTGTTGAGATTCAGCCCTTAGGGTGACCCCGCTGTTTTGCATTGTACTTTTCTCGTCTTGTGCTTTTGTGTAAAAGGAATACTTGTTTATGTCGTATCCTTGCCAAGTTATAACATTTTTTTTAGGCCTATCTGCTAGCTTTCTTAATGTTTCTGAAGAATTTTAATCAACAAAGATTGTATCTTTAAACCAATCACAGAAAGTCTTGTTATGCTTTTTCAATACCCAGTTCTTTGACATTTTTGTATTATTTTGTTTGACTAAAGCTTCATGTTGAAGTATGCATGGCAAAACTTCATTATTGTTCTTCAACACATACAAGTGAGCTTGTAACAAATCTTCTACACGTGGAGTGATAACATGCAGTCCTCTTGAACCCTTACCGCCCACTCTGTCGTCATGGCGAGACTTAGGAAGGCATATAGGTTTAGCCTTTTCAATGTAGTCTGAACAAAATTCAATGGCTTCTTCTGCAATGTACCTTTCAACAATAGATGCTTCCAAACGATGTAGATTCTTTGTATACCTTTTAAGATCTTCATGTATCGCTCAATCGGGTACATCCACCACAAATAAACAAGACCACAACATTTGATTTCTCTGACCAAATGAACAATTAAGTGAATCATGATGTCAAAGAAAGCAAGAGGAAAATACATCTCCAACTGGCACAGTATAATTACGGCCTCATTTTCCAGGTCATCAAACTTGACCGGATCAAGGACTTTACTACATATGGCATGGAAGAAAAAACACAGGCGAGTTATGGCTAACCTGACTTTGTTAGGCAAAATGTCTTGTATGGCCACGGCTAACAATTGTTGCATCAACACGTGACAATCGTTAGACTTTAACCCTACCAGCTTAAGCTCCTTCAACTGCACAAGGCTCTTAATATTTGAAGAGTATCCTTCTGGGACTTTGACCCGACGCAGACATTGACAAAAACTTATCTTCTCCTTTCTGGACAAAGTATGACAAGCTGGAGGCAAGTATATTTTTTTCCCATCAGACCTTGGATGCAACTGCGATCGTATACCCATGTTAGCTAGATCTTGACGGTTATTCAGACCTGTTGGACCAGCGACCTCAATAACTTAAGAGGGATAGGCTTAGAATGCAGAAGAAGCAACAATCAATTTAATAATGTTCTTTAAACATGCAAAACAAAATTGATTGCAAAAAAATAAATGAGATAAGGGAAGAGAGAATGCAAACACAGTTTTTATACTGGTTCGGCAAAGTTCATGCCTACATCTAGTACTCAAGCAACCCACTTGAGATTTTCCACTCCCTTTGTAAAAATCCGTTTACAAAGTCTAAACCACACAGGGACAACCCATCCCTTGTGTTCAAGAATCCTTACAACTTAAGAGACCCTCAAACCCTTAATCAATCTCTTTGAAAGAGAAGAAAGAAAGAATAATTCTCTCTTGAAGAGAAGGATATTACAATTGAAGTCCATGGTGAAACTCTTAATGGATTTGCAAGTGTTTGCCCGAGAGTTTCTTTTGAGACAGCATTTGGCAATGAAGTTCTCTTGGAATATCTCTCTCATTTCCTTTTGAGAGGATAAGACATCTTGAACAAGCAAAACTCTTTCTTCAAAATTCGTGCCCAAGTCACCTATTTATAGGCCTTTGATGGTCATTCACAAATCCAATCAAAAGATGTGACTGTTGGCAGATTTTCTGAAAACTCTCCGGTGGTAATCAATTACAATGTTAGTGTAATCGACTACACAGTTATAATTTGAAGGGTCATGACTTTTGAATTTGAATTTCCAGAGTTCTGTTGCTGGTAATCGATTACAAATATATGATAATCGATTACATGTTCAAAATTCAAATTCAAAACCCTTTTCAACAACTCTTTTTCATTCTTCCCTTCTGGTAATCAATTACACTTCCTGGTAATCGATTACCAGAGCCTTGCATGACTTTGAAACCGTTTGTTTTGAGGCAAGGCTTGATCTTTCATGAATCTTGAAACAATGCTTTCTTTGTTGAAGCAATCTTGAATTAATCTTAAAGCAAATGCTTATCCTTTGAAGCGGCCTTGTTTGATTCTTCTTTGGCATCATCAAAATTTATGTATTCATACATTAATATTCTCCCCCTTTTTGATGATGACAATTAAGTGATTTCTTTTCGACATCATCAAAACAATGCATTATCCATATTCTCCCCCTTTGTCAAGCAAATTCTTCTTGACATCATCAAAATCTTCATGATTTACATTCTCCCCCTTTTTGATGATGACAACCATTATGCAAGGCTTGATCTTTTTGACATCATCAAAATCTTCATGATTTACATTCTCTCCCTTTTTGATGATGACAACCACCTGTAGGTTAGGAGCAACAACAACAACAACAAAAAATATGCATTTGTATATAGTTTTACTCCCCCTTTGTTTTGCAATGATTGCTTATATGAGACTGTTGAAGATTTCATGTATAAAAAGTTGTTTCATAAAAATTTCATAAATCTTTTATCTATCTCTCTCCCTTTGTCAACATCAAAAACAAATCATGAATAGAGAGGAGAAAAAATGTTACCACTTGTTGCAATGTATGAAAATCAAGTGATACCAAAAGGCATGAAAACAAACTATTTTTCGCCCACAAAAAAACACATCCAATGTAAAACAAGAAAAACCATCAAAAGTAATAAATAATCAACATAACCTTCAAACACAAACAAATAAAATCAATCATCAAACATTTCAAATGAAATTAATTAAACAATCAACTAACTATGCACAATAATTTCTATTAAAAAATATTCAAATTTCAAATTACAAATTACAAATTTCAATTTTCAAATTTTAAATTTTAAATTTTAAATTTCAAATTCCAACTACCAACTTCCATTTCCAACTTCCAATAACTTCCATTTCCAACTTCCAACCTCCACTTCCAACTTTCAAATTTTAATTTCAAATTTCAACTTTCAATTTTCAAATTTAGATTTTCAAATTTCAATTTTCAAATTCAAATTTCAAATTTCAAATTTCAAATTCAAAATTTCCTTTTCTAAATTTGAAATAGTTTTCTTAAAATATGAAACTAATTTGAAAAGTTTAATAGATTCTTTAAAGACAATCAAAAACTCAATCAGGAACAACCATCAAAGACAATCAAAACTCAATCAAGAACAATAATCAAACACAATTAATCAAATATAAAATATAATCAATCAACCAAACTAACGAACATTGAATATCAATCAAGCAAAGACAAACACATCAATCAAAAAACACAATCAATCAAATTCAATCACAATAATCAAGAACAGTCTAAACTCAAGTAGAAAACAAGCATCAAAAGCAATCAATCAAAGACAAGTGATCTGTTGGTATCATTTGATATCACTTGTTGGACTTGTTGATCAAGTGGCCTTTGTTGTCTCCATAAATCACATATTCACTTTTCTTGGGGAGAAATGTGGCCTTTGTTTGTTGTCTTCATAAATCAGATATCCACTTATCTTGGGGAGAAATATGAATAAACTTTGATGCATGCCATGTGTTTGGAGAAATTGCTATTAATGTATCGACTTTGCTCTTCTCCGTTTTCATAGTCTTTCATCATGATGCTCAGACTTATGATTTTATTCTCTGAATCACTTAAAGAATTTATGACATTATCTTCCCAAATGATGTATCCTTTCTTTTCTTTCTTCTCTTTGAAATTCCTCTTGTCAGATTTTTCATTCTTTTTTTGAAGATAGGACAATTGAATCTCATGTGCCCAGATTGATCGCATTCAGCATTTTGGGGCTAAGGAGGAATCTTCTTCTTTCTTCTTTCATCATCATCTTATTTCTTCTCTAGTTTTTTTTATGTAGTTTCATTTCTCTCTACCATTGTGGGAATAAAGAAATCAAATTCAATGGCTTCCCATATCTTTAAATCTATGACATCTTTAAAGATCTGCATTTGAGTTTTCCAATAATGATAACCCTCACCATTAAACATAAGTTAGATGAGGTCATATCTATTCTTGAAGTTTTTAAACTTTATACAAGAATCCTACTTTGATACCACTTGTTGAACCAGCGGCGTCAATAACTTAACAGGGATAGGCTTAGAATGCGGAAGAAGCGGCAATCAATTTAATAATGTTCTTTAAACATGCAAAACAAAATTGATTGCAACAAAATAAATAAGATAAGGGAAGAAAGAATGCAAACACAATTTTTATACTGGTTCGGCAAAGTCCGTCCCAACGTCCAGTACTCAAGCAACCCACTTGAGATTTTCCACTCCCTTTGTAAAAATCCGTTTACAAAGTCTGGACCACACAGGGACAACCCATCCCTTGTGTTCAGGAATCCTTACAACTTAAGAGACCCTTAGTCCCTTAATCAATCTCTTTGAAAGAGAAGAAAAAAAGAAGAATTCTTTCTTGAAGAGAAGGATATTACAATTGAAGTCCATGGAGAAACTCTTAATGGATATGCAAGTGTTTGCCTGAGAGTTTCTTTTGAGAGAGCATTTGGCAATGAAGTTCTCTTGGAATATCTCTTTCATTTCCTTTTGAGAGGATAAGACATTTTCAACAAGCAAAACTCTCTTCAAAATTCGTGCCCAAGTCACCTATTTATAGGCCTTTGATGGCCATTCACAAATCCAATCAAACGATGTGACTGTTGGCAGATTTTTTGAAAACTCTCCGCTGGTAACCGATTACAATGTTTGTGTAATCGATTGCACAGTTATAATTTGAAGGGTCATGACTTTTGAATTTGAATTTCCAGAGTTCTGTTGCTGGTAATCGATTACAAACATATGGTAATCGATTACATGTTCAAAATTCAAATTCAAAACCCTTTTCAATAACTCTTTTTCATTCTTCCCTTCTGGTATTCGATTACACTTCCTTGTAATCGATTACCAGAGCCTTGCATGACTTTGAAACCCTTTTTTCTGAGGCAAGGCTTGATCTTTAGTGAATCTTGAAACAGGGCTTTGTTTGTTGAAGCAATCTTGAATTAATCTTGAAGCAAATGCTTATCCTTTGAAGCGGCCTTGTTTGATTCTTCTTTGGCATCATCAAAATTCATGTATTCATACCTTCACATTCTCCTCCTTTTTGATGATGGCAATCAAGTGATTTCTTTTTGACATCATCAAAACAATGGATGATCCACATTCTGCCCCTTTGTCAAGAAAATTCTTCTTGACATCATCAAAATCTTCATGATTTACAAGACCATCTTTCGTCTTGCCTTGAATGTTAAGGAGCATCCCAATGACACTGTCACATACATTTTTCTCCACATGCATAACATCAATTCAATGTCTAACATCTAGATCAGACCAGTACGGAAGATCAAAGAAAATGGACCTCTTCTTCCATATGAAACTCTTACTTTTATGCTTCTTTTGGGTCTTTCCAAATACAGTATTCAGGTGTTCAACCCACTAGAAGACCTGCTCACCAGTCAGCGGTATTGGCACAGTTTCGTGCTCTTGACTTCCATTAAAAGCTTTTTTCTATCGTCTGTAACGGTGATGAGGTTTTAGAAAATGGCGATTTCTAGTGTACACTATTTTTCTACCATGTTTCAGTTGTATGTAGCTTGTGTCTTCTTCACAGATGGGGCATGCATGATGACCCTTAACACTGTAACCGCTCAGATTCCCATATGCTGGAAAGTCATTAATGGTACAAAAAAACATTTCATGCATTTCAAAAGTCTCTTTGCGAAACCCATCAAACACTAAAACCCCCTCGTCCCACAACTTTCTCAGGTCTTCAATCAACGGACTTAGATAAACATCAATGTCATTTCCTGGCTATCTTGGGCCCGATATCATCATAGACAACATCATGTATTTTTGCATCATGCACAACCAAGGAGAGGCAAATTGTAAATTACTAGTAGAACATGCCATGAACTATGTTGAGTGCTTAAATTGCCATATGGATTCATTCCATTACTGGCTAGTTCAAGCCTAAGATTTCTTGCCTCTTTGTCGAAATTCATATACAAACCATCAATCTTCTTCCACTGGGAGCAATCAGTCAGATGACAGACCATTCCATCAGAGTTTCTCCCATTTGCATGCCAGGTAAGGTCTTTTGTGTTGTCCTCATTAGCAAAAAGACACTTAAACCTTGGAATGATGGGAAGATACCACAACTCCTTCGCTGGAGGGCCCTTCTTTGAGTTTTCATCAGAACTGCAGTCCTCATCATCCTTCACCTTGTACCTTGATGCCCCACACCCAGGGCATTTGGACATTTCTTCAAATTCATGCCTGTACAGTATGCAATCATTCGGGAAAGCATGAATCTTCTTATACTCCGTACCTATCGGACATAGTATCTTCTTCGCCTGATAGTAACATTTAGGCAATGTGTTTTCCTTTAAAAGCATATCGTGTACTACTTGAAGTAGTGAAGTAAAGCTTTTGTCACTCCACCTATATTTGGCCTTGACATTAACCAGGCTTAACACCGCTGACAACAGCGTCAAGAAATTCTTGCACCCTGTATACAAAGGCTTCTTTGAGTCACTCTACAATCCTTCATACATAGGGGCATGTGCTTGCTAAAAAAACTCTTGTCCAAGGTCATGAATCATATCTTCCAAGCGATCTCCCATTTCTACATCAAACGGTTTAGATTGGGATCCACTCTGCATGTCTGTCAATTCACCATGCCATATCCACATCGTGTAATTCTTCTTAATCCCATCACACAATAGATGCTCCCGTATGTTGTCCAGTATTTGTCATCTTCCGTTCAAACAATTGATGCAAGGAAAATAATATTTTCCATCTTCATTCGATTGATCTTTTTCTGAAGCAAATTGCAAGAACTGCTCGACGCCTTCCTCATATTCTGGGTTGATGCAACTTTCATTCATCCAACTTCGATCCATCTGAGTAATAACTCCGTGATACTCACAAAGTTATTCGATGCATGAAAATCTTACTTTTTTTATTATAGGTGTGGCCCTATCCCATTCGGGAAGACCATCTTTTATGGTAGCTTTATACGTCAGGGTTAATTTTATTTTGTTTAATTTGACAAAATTTCGGTAGCATTTCGCATTGGTCTCCTAGTACACGACATGAAATCGGTAAAATTAATTTCCCGATAATCAAGTATACACTCAGAGAACAACTAGAAATGCATTGTACCGAAATTTCATCTAATTAAACAAAATAATGTTAATCTTAACACATGAATATACCATAAAAATATCAGTCTCCCCAAACTGTCCAAACGGACAATTCAAGATTGAATACAATGATTAATGCAAACTGTCCTCAAGAATCATCGCATTTAGTCTCAAATGGGAATCTAAGGTTCTCTCATCATGAACACAATTTATATTTCAAATATCAGTTGTCTTTAATGGCAGTGAACAAATAATAAAAATATTAATTGGTAACAAACATTTGTGCCTGTGATGATGAGCACCATGGTCCAAAATAAAAGCAAGAATCCAATAAATAACTCAATCACCACCTACATCAAGCATCAAACAGATGACTAGGCTTCAAGTATGACAAATATCAATTCACATCGTCAAGTTAGAAAGATGACTCAAAGCTGTAGGGATTTACCAAGACAACATTAATGTCCAAATTCAGAATTTACAAGCTGTTATTGATGCTGCAAATTTTTTTTGAGGTCTTCATAGCCGTCAATCTCTTTAGGTATGTGGCCATTAATGTTGTTCATATGTGGCCATTTTTGGAGCTCTTCACAACCTTCCAAAGGGTATGCTTCCATTTAAGTCGCAATAGCCTAGAGGCAGAAAGATAATTTCAAGCTGACCCACCTCTGAAGGGATGGAGTGATAAACATAATTTGAAGACAAATCAATTCAAGTGTTTGAAGAGAAGTGAACACAACACACAGTTAGAATAGTAGCAAGAGAAATATTTTGGTACTGGAACAAATGCAGCTTATGTATAGAGCATGTTCCACTTCTATCTCATTTCCCCCTGCTAGATTCATGTTCAATAACTAGTGCTCTACAAGCAGTCATTGGATTCGGTAGCTTTAATTTAGGGAAAGAAATCCATGGTTACATAATGAGAAGTAAGCTTGAGTATGATGTCTATGTTTGTACTTCTTTGGTGAATATGTATATTTGATGATTTTATAACATGGGGTTCAAAAGTTTGGGGTAGAAGGAGAAGAATATAGAAGAAGAGAGAAAACAAACATTTTTCAGATGTGTGAAAACATAAAGCAGTTGGCCACTATGAAAGGAACATATCTTGCTTTTTAGTAGTGATAAAATAATTGAGTGGATTTGAACAAAATACTAGTAAACTCAAGCTTGTTAAGATAAATTATATTGAGCTGGAGATTTAATCAAAATGAAATTCATCCTTCATCTTGGCTCTGTTACAAAAAAGGAATAACCAAGCTGCTATGATATCACCTAATCTGGTGTCCTGGACTACTATGATATCATCCTGTTGTGAAAATCAGAACTACGTGGAGGCCCTATAGTTTTTCAGCCAAATGCAAGAAGAAAATGTAAAACCTAGCTCTACAACCATTTGCACACTTCTCCGGGCATGTGCAGGCCCATCACTGTTAAAGATAGGTGAAGAGATGCACTGCTCTTCTATCTGGCTACAAGAATTAAGGTTTAGTCATGGATGGGTGGAAGTACTTTGACAACATCAAGACACTGCTCTTTCGGATTGATGAAGAAAAATATCATGCAAGTTACTAAACAATGGCACAAAATGTGCCGTGTGCTGCTTCTGCAACAAGTTATTTTGACATTCATATCCTTCATCCAGCAATAAGATTAGATATGTTCTATGAAACTAATAGGAATGGTGTCAGCAACTCTGCTAATACAGGTTCATTTGAAGCATGTTAAAAATAAAGATTATACAATGAACCAAGATCCTTCAAGGAGAAAACACTATTGAGTTTAAAAACTAAGCTCTGTCTAACCTTAATCTCTTTGATAGAACATATTCCTCTATTACTCAGGTTCATAAGAGAAGAAATAAATTATTCTAGAAGCAAAGGTATGCTGCTTGTGGATTTGCTATGTTCAACCAGCTTACAGTGGTGCAGATGCTTCTATCAAAACTTATGATTGTTTCAGTAGGTTATTGCTGGAATGAATTCAATGAAAAAGATTGGGACATTCTGTTGTCTAACCTAAGGTTCTGGATTCAATCAGCAATTGTTGTGTTGGATTGCCTTTTTCAGCATAGTCTTGTAGAGATTTCTACAGTTTAGAGTCTAAAGAAGAAACATGCAGAGCTTTCTGGTGGCTTATTAGTGGACCATGGATCTATGTGAGAATTAATAATTTATCAGAGTAGGTTTGCACTAAAGTTAACAATTCCTTTTCTGGTCCTGCAGAATGGAGCTTTAGCTTGACAAATTTATCCTCTCTAATTAGATTGTTTCCCCCATGGTTGTAATAATTATTGTTTTGTAGTGTTTTTGTTCTGATCAAAGGAGGTTGTCAGGATCAGAATGGCTTGTACATCTAGATTATTTATATTGTCCCTAGAATCACTCAAGAATTAAGGAGCAAGATTTGCCTAAATAAAAGTAATTGTGAGTCTATAGACTATCTTTATTAGCCATGAGAACATTAAAGGCAATAGTATTCATTGTCCACACGTTTGGTTTTTGGTCGGAAAAATTTAATAAGTTAACCATTAATTTGCATGTTGCTGTTTTTTTAGGGTATAAGCATTTTAGTATTTTTAATACCAGTTGTTAATTGTAAGAGTAATGGACAGGGAATTTTTATAATAATTCTTATTAGATAAAGAAAGTAGTGATTGCTTTTGGTTTTCGATGAGTTAACTATTTAGGATCTGGTTTTGGGGTTAGGATATAATAGCATATCCTTATTTAAAAATATTTAAATTGCAATGAATTTGTTTGTGTTTATATAAGATACAAATAAATGAGAATAATATTAAGAAAATAATTAATGTTTTCTTAGAACCAAGTCAATGGGAGTTGTTTAATTGATTGCAAATAGGAGGACAAGAGGCGTTAACTAAAACATCTACCTGGTGAATGGTGCCTATTCTAGCAACAAATTAAAGTCAGGTGATTTAGTTTTCAAAAAAGATTGAAAAATATGATTGTGTCACATGTATAACATCATTTAACCGATTTCCATTATGAGACTTCATTACTCACCTCAATCTCCATCATATATACATACTAATTGTAAGTTAACTCCTAGAATCATACCTAAATATATGTAAGAATCTAGAGTCATGGCTGATATTTATCAATTATTAATAGTACACCTAAATTACATTGCAATCAATCCTAAAATCATAGATAGAATTGTTAGACATGTGGCCTCAGAAATCTTAAGAAGGGGTGAATTAATTTCCCACTAACAAACTTTTAAGTCCCTTCTAAAAGAATAGATAGCCAAGGATCGTAGGATCGATGTTGACCACTAGTCTCTTTGCCCCAAGTGGTCTAGTGGCCAAGGATCATAGCTGTGTCGCTTTACGTGTCCACTTTTGGGTGGACGGAGACACTGCTGCTACTGCAGAAGGAGAAGGAGAAGGAGAAGAAGGAGGAGGAGGAGGCAAGGCAGGTGGAGTAGTCATGGTCCTATAAAGAGAAAAACTTGATTTAGTTAACATTATCAAAAACCATAGTATGAGTTATGTAAATCAATTAACCAAAATCAAATACATAATTAGAAAATTACATTAGACATTGTTAATTAATTCTCCTTCATCATGATCATTACGATTAGTGATCGAGGCCGTACCCGAATCAAATAAACATTAAAAATGCAGTATCTAGGAAGTGATCCTAGGCCGTCTCCCAACGAGCAATGGTCAACCAAACGTTCATAATAGATAGTAATAAAATAGTAACGAATTAGGGGGGGGGGGGGTTGTTTACTTTTGTAAATTAAACAACAAATAAATTTGAATTAGAAAATATCAAAATTAAAACACGTTGCTTCCCCTTGATTCACAAGCAAGTCTCTTATCCTAGGTTACAAGAATTTATCCTTTATCAGTTCAACCACTTAATCCAACCCTAAATTAAATTACTAAGCGAAATTTAATATAAGGCATTCATTATGTGATTAAGTAACACATACACCAATTAATCATGAACGATCATTAAGCATGAACGTAAATTAAGCATAGAGACAATTAATCAAGCATTAAGCATGCAAGGATCAATAGCAACAAATACAGAATAATTGGTGAAGAGGAGAAACTGATCAGAATTTAATAGTAATAATAGAACCTCAAATAGAGTTGTGCTTGATCCTCAAGAGAAAACAACGCTAGAGACTTAGCCTTCCATTAATCAGTAAAAACAAAGAAAACTAGAATTATTCTTCCAAAACGAAAAAGAAACTAAATTAAATTGAGAGTAACACTCTAAAACTAAAACGAAAAAGAGAGAGAGAAGAGAAGAGCCTTGGTGCTGTTATATATTTTCAGTTCCAAAGCTTACAAATCTGTTTTAAATCCAAGCCCATAAATAAAAAAAATCTAGATAAGATAAGATAAGATCTAGATGAAATAATATCTAGATGAGATCAAATCTAGATATGATAAGATCTAGATGAAATAATATCTAGATGAGATCAAATCTAGATAAGATAAGATCTATATAAAATAATATCTAGATGAGATCAAATCTAAATAATATCTAGATGAGATAAAATCTAGATAAGATTTGGTAGAATAAAATAGTCTGCTCTCTTCAAGTCCAAGCCCAATTCTGGATTCAAGCCCAATTGCTTATAATTCTCCTAAAATTAAATTAAAAACAGAAAATTAGTCCAGTAGGCCCAATTGATAAAACTGCATAATTAAATTGACAATTAAGGCTAATCAGTAATTAAAATGGTGACAAAAAGGGTTAAGAAATAGGAGAAAATGATGACACATCAAATCCCCTCACACTTAGCCTTTTGCACTCCTGGGCAAAAAAAAAAAAAGCAAGGGACAAATCCAGAGACATTAAAGAGAAAAAAAACAAACACAACTACAATTACATATTTCTCAATGAATCTCAAGGAATGAAAAGAATGGGTAACATCCAACACGTAAAGAGTTAAAGAATCAAGGCCATCATAAAAATCATCCAAGCATCTCAAACATGGCAAGATAGTAAATCAGCTCAAGAATGAAAAGTGATAAAGCCTCACAAGATATGCACTCTATCTCTCAAGTGTCTAGGCTACTGTTTACTCTCAGAGCACCCATGAAAACAAACACCACATGGACTTGGCAAGACTCTAAAATTGACAACCACATCACAAACACATGCACATGATGATCAAAAGGTCTTTTAAGGTTTTAATGGGGCCAAGGACAAGATAGATGAAAGTATGGGATGGTAGCTAAAACCCAAAGGAATAGAGGAGCAATGGGGAATAAGTGGGAAGTATGAAAAAGTAGTAAACCCCAAAACCAAAATTATAAATTAAGCTTAAAGAGTAAACCCAAAACAAAATCAACCAAGTCCTCAAACCAATCCAAGTCTTCAAGCCAAGACCTCATTTATTCAACTACATTCTTTTTCTTTTTTTTTTCTTTTTTTTATTTTTTTTATTTTTTTTGCAGAACGTGAAGAATAGCATTTGAAAGCATTTGAAAAAATTAAGCAACAATTAGGCAGTATATGTATACATCATCAAGCATGGCTAATAAAAACATATCATCCAATGAAACATACCCCCCCCCCCCTTCACACTTATTCCCAAAACAATTCCAAAGCTCCAAAATTCCTTAAGGGTAGGGTGAAATCATGGTTTTTCACTTAAGGCTTGTAATGAACTTCAAAACAAAGAATGGGGAACATAGGCTCAAAGGGGCTATCAAAGGAATTAATTCAAGGTAGGCTCATTTGGCTAGTGGCATATAAGAATAAAATGCCTAAATCATCTCCCAACATGCATGTGAAGCAAGAAGTATCAAGAAGAGTGAAGCCAAGACTATTGTGCAAGCAATCAATGGGGCAAAACACATCGAATAAAATAGATGATGATGGCTCAAATTCTCACTAGGGGTAAATCTATCACTTTCAATTCGAACTTTCAAAACTAATTTGACATGTAGAGAAAAAAAAAGGATTTCAATTCAGAAAATGCCAAGAAACTCCTATTTCAAAAAGAATTACCCATTACTGTACATAACCCAAAATTCGAAGAGGAACATGCAATGTTGTACACAAACATAAAACCAAAATAACAAAATTAACTTAGAAACTAGCAAACTAAAACTAGAAAACCTAATAAAATTAAACTAGAATACCCAACAAAATTAAAGAACAATCTTCTCCCCCCCCCCCCCCCCTCACATTTAAACAACACATTGTCCTCAATGTAGCACAATCAAAAGATCAAGAACAATAAAAGCAATCAATAAATTTGGACAAGTGCAATAAAGTAAAGAAGGAGACAGAAAAAGAAAACTCCCTAAGTCATGGCGGAAGAGAAGTAGGGTGAAGTAAGGAGGTCTCCTCCACCACTACATCCACTAAGGAGGGATTTGTTAGGAATGGTTTCAGCCAGTGTCCATTGGAAGGGCCACTCCACTTTGCTAAAATCCTTGATAAAGCGCCTATAAAACCCTGCATGACCAAGAAAAGAACAAACCTCTCGCACACAAGAGGGGTAAGGCAATTGTGAAGTAACATATATTTTTGCAGGGTCTACCTCTATGCCCCTACTAGAAATGATATGCCCTAAAACTATACCTTGTTCTACCATGAAGTGACATTTTTCAAAATTCAGCACAAGGTTAGTTTCAATGCATCTACTAAGAACTCTATCCAGACTATCCAAACATGTATAAAAAAAGGATCCATAAACAGTAAAATCATCCATAAACACCTCTATGCAACTCTCTAAAAAATCACTGAAAATGCTAAGCATACATCGCTGGAAGGTACCAGGGGCGGTGCATAGGCCAAAGGGCATCCTCCTATAGGCAAAAGTGCCAAAGGGACAGGTGAATGTGGTCTTTTCTTGATCCTCAGGAGCAATATGAATTTGTAAATAACCAGAAAAACCATCAAGAAAACAGTAATGAGACTTACTTGCCAAGCGCTAAAGCATTTGATCAATGAAAGGCAGGGGAAAATGATCTTTTCTGGTTACCTGATTCAGCCTCCTATAATCAATGCAGACTTGCCAGCTGTTCTGCACTCTTGTGGGGATAAGCTCATCCTTTTCATTCTTGATCATTATGAGGCATGTCTTCTTAGGAACCACTTGGACTGGACTCACCCACTGGCTGTCAGAAATGGGGTAGACGATTCTAGCTTGTAAGAGCTAGGTCACTTCCTTTTTCACCACATCTAGAATGACGGGGTTGAGTCGCCGCTATGGCTGCCTCACTGGCTTAGCTCCATCCTCTAAAAGTATCCTATGCATGCATGTAGATGGGCTAATACCAGGAATGTTTGCTAAAGTCCATCCAATGGCTTTCTTGTGCTTCTTGAGAACTAGCAACAACTTCTCCTCTTGCTTGGCATAAAGGGAGGCAGAGATGATCACTGGAAATTTTTCCTTGTCCTCCAAGTAAGCATACTTTAGGTATGCTGGTAAGGGCTTCAAATCTGGTGTGGGTGGTGGCTGAACAGTGGGAGGAACCATGGTAGGAGAAGAAGAAGGTTCCTTAGCCTTTACCTCATAAAGCAAGTCAGAAGTATATGTACTTCCTGCAACATGGTTAGTGCATTCTGACTCTAAAAAATCAACATCAAGAGGTACAACACCCAAAAAATCAGAACCAGACTCAAATTCAGATTCATTCTCAGCATAAAAATCAGACACAGGATCAAATTCAAACTCAGATTCAGATTCAATGTATAAGGAATGACAAGTATGCGGATCAGATAAAAATGGATGTTTCCTACCGTAAAGAACAAACTCAAAATCAAACATATAATTTTCAACAATCTGATCAATTATCTCAGCACAAAAAACAGAATGATCCTCAGATGGATGTTTCATGGCATTAAGAATGTTAAAATGAACAACAATATCACCAAATTCCATAGACAATGTGCCAGCATAAACATCTATCTTGGTTCGGGTTATTTTCATAAATGGCCTACCTAAAATAATTGGAACTGAACCATGGGAAAATCCCTCTTCCATATTAAGAACATAAAAATCAATAGGAAAAATAAGTTCACCAACCCGAACCAGCACATCCTCTATGAACCCTGCGGGGTAAGCAACACTTCTATTTGCCAAGTGAATCACCACATCTGTAGATTGCAACGGTCCAAGAGATAAAGAATTGAAAATGGACAGAGGCATGACACTAACTGATGCTCCTAGATCTAGCATGGCAATCTCAAATTTACTATTCCCAATAATGCAAGGTATACAGAAAGTACCTGGGTCCTTACATTTCTCAGGAATGTGAGGAAAAGATTTACCTATCAATGCTGACACATTTCTACCCATGCTAATCCTTTCATTGCCTTTGAGCTTCCTTTTGTGGGTGCATAGGTCCTTTAGAACTTGGCATATCTTGGAATCTGCTAGATGGCATCTAGTAGAGGTATGTTCACCTCTACTTTCCTAAAGGTCTCCAAGTTCACTTTTTCCACTTCTTCCATCTTTTTGTTTGGAATTGCTCTAGGTGGGAATGGAAGAGGGATAGGAGGCTGCAGTAAGTCAGAATTACTAGAAGAGGGTCCACCTGCATGAAATTTTTTGTTAGGAAGCTTTCTCTTTTGTGCAACTATCTCATCCTCTTTTTCAGGTGTAGAATGAAGCTTGACAGGTTCAGGTGCAGGTGCTGCTACTGGTGGAGGCACTTGAATTTGGTTGTCAGACCTCAAGGTGATGGCACTCACATTTTTTGGATTCTGCACAGTTTGTGAAGGCAATTTGTCAGAATTTTGGGACTGAACTTGGTTCATCTGAGTAGCCATCTGCCCCATCTGATTTTTCAGACTTTGAATGAAGGCTCTTGTCTCTTATTGAAATTTCATATTTTGGATGGTCATTTGCCTCACTAACTCTTCTAAGGAAGGTTGAGGAGGGGCCTCAGTTGCTTGTTGTCTTTGTTGTGATTACTGTTGTTGTTGTTGTTGCTGCATTAGAGGAGGAACATACGGCTTCTTGAACTAGCGACATTCTGAAAAGGAGGGACAGGTTGTTGTTGTTGTGGAGGACTTGTCCATCTCAAATTTGGATGATTCCTCCAACCTGGATTGTATCTGTTGCTTGAAAGGTCATAATTATTTTGCTGTTGCTGGTTTTGCTGCTGTGAAGGTCTATTATAAATGTTTGCAGCATAAGCTTCAGGTTGCTCATTGACTCTAGGTTGTTGCAAAGAAGGACAAAGATCTAAATGATGATCTACAGAAGAACATAGACCACAGACTCTTGCATCAGGTGTAGATTTCTGATTCATGGCAAGCTGGGTTACTAGGTTGACCAAGGCATCAAGTTTTCCTTCAAGCTTTTTATTTTCAGTAGATGAAGATGAATCTGTGGCCACCTCATGGACTCCTTTAAGAACAATAGCATCATTTCTTGCACTGAATTGTTGGGAGTTGGAAAACATCTTCTCAATCAAATTCCTAGCTTCAGCAGGGGTCATATCACCAAGAGCTCCACCACTGGCTAGCATCAATCATACTTCTCTCCATGTTGCTAAGTCCCTCATAGAAATATTGAAGAAGGAGTTGCTTAGAAATCTGGTGGTGAGGACAACTTGCACACAATTTCTTGAATCTTTCCCAGTACTCATACAAGCTTTCTCCACTAAGTTGCCTGGTGCCTTAAATGTCTTTTTCTGATGGCAGTTGTCCTAGATGCATGGAAGAATTTCTCCAAGAACACCCTCTTAAGGTCATCCCAGCTGAAAATAGACCTGGGGGCAAGGTAGTATAGCCAATCTTTGGCCACTCCCTCCAGAGAATGAGGAAAAGCCTTTAGAAAGATATGATCTTCTTGGACGTCAGGGGGCTTCATGGTGGAACAAACAATATGGAATTCCTTAAGATGCTTATAAGGATCTTCACCTGCAAGACCATGAAACTTAGGCAACAAATGTATTAGTCCAGTCTTGAGAACATATGGAACACCCTCATCAGGATATTGAATGCATAAGCTTTCATAAGTGAAATCAGGTGCAACCATCTCCCTTAGAGTCCTCTCACGAGGTGGAGGTTGAGCCATGTTCTCAGTATAAAAATTAGTAGTGGAATGCTCAAAATCATAATATTCAGAATCACCCTCAACAGAATGCTCACAATGCACAGAATGACCAAGATGCACACTATGCCTAACTAATCTACGAAAGGTTCTATCTATTTCAGGATCAAAGGGTTGTAAATCACCTGGATTGCCCCTAGTCATGCACTATATGCAGCAAATAATGTGTTTCTCAACAAGCATCTAACAAGGGGGTAAAACTACAACTATACTCAAACGATATCAAAATGAGCTGAAATTTTTGTGAGGAACACCCTGAAATCATGAAAAGATAGCACAAAAAAAATTTCAAACAAAAATTTAAAGTCTAACTATGGAAACTGCCTAAGGAAAGTTTACAAAAATGGAACAATAAAACTTGAAAAATAAAAAAAAACTAGTAAACAGGCGATTTTGGCTAGTTAGAGACCTCAACCGAGCTTCGATGGCTTGCCATAATATGGGAAATTTTTTTCTACCCCAAATGCATATATAATAATAGTCGTTTTGATACCCGGAGCAAAAGTTATGGCCGTTTTAAGTTTTGCTAAAAATAAGTTCTCAAATTTTTTTGAATCTCTCAAATCCAGTCACACCAAGTGTTCCTGGTATTTTTCACACAAAATATGACTCAAAAAAAACGACCACATAAAAATTCAGCCAAAAATAACAACCCTAACTATCAAAACAAAAATCGCCAATTAAATTGTAAACAGTCATCGCTAATTCAGTAGCTAATGTAATGTTGTGTGAACAATAATGCAAAATCAGTCTCTAATTCCGTCGCTAAGCACTATTCACAGCAAAACAATAAACTGAAACAAGGAAAGTGTTGAACAAGGGGTATTACTAAATTGCAAAACAGAACATCAAATAAAACAGAATACCACACTAACACAACACGAACACACTAAACAAAAGAAGTTAACGTAAAACAACTAAACATAAAACATGAATCACTAGCTATTATGAACCTTTGGCCCACTCCGTACCCGAATCAAATAAACATTAAAAATGCAGTATCTAGGAAGTGATCCTAGGTCGTCTCCCAATGAGCAATGGTCAACCAAACGTTCATAACAAATAGTAATAAAACAGTAACGAATTGGGGGGGGGGGGTTGTTTGCTTTTGTAAATTAAACAGTGAATAAATTTGAATTAGAAAATATCAAAATTAAAACACGTTGCTTCCCCTTGATTCACAAGCAAGTCTCTTATCCTAGGTTACGAGAATTTATCCTGTATCAGTTCAACCACTTAATCCAACCCTAAATTAAATTACTAAGCGGAATTTAATATAAGGCATTCATTATGTGATAAAGCAACACATACACTAATTAATCATGAACGATCATTAAGCATGAATGTAAATTAAGCACAGAGACAATTAATCAAGCACTAAGCATGCATGGATTAATAGCAACAAATACAGAATAATTGGTGAAGAGGAGAAACTGATCAGAATTTAATAGTAATAATAGAACCTCAAAGAGAGTTGTGCTTGATCCTCAAGAGAAAACAACGCTGGAGACTTAGCCTTCCATTAATCAGTAAAAACAAAGAAAACTAGAATTATTCTTCAAAAACGAAAAAGAAACTAAAATGAATTGAGAGTAGCACTCTAAAACTAAAACGAAAAAGAGAGAGAGAAGAGGAGAGAGAAGAGAAGAGCCTTGGTGCTGTTATATATTTTCAGCCCCAAAGCTTACAAATCTGTTTTAAATCCAAGCCCATAAATAAAAAAAAATCTAGATAAGATAAGATAAGATCTAGATGAGATCAAATCTAGATAAGATAAGATCTAGATGAAATAATATCTAGATGAGATCAAATATAAATAATATCTAGATGAGATAAAATCTAGATAAGATTTGGTAGAATAAAATAGTCTGTTCTCTTCAAGTCCAAGCCCAATTATGGATTCAAGCCCAATTGCTTATAATTCTCCTGAAATTAAATTAAAAACAGAAAATTAGTCCAGTAGGCCCAATTGATAAAATTGCATAATTAAATTGACAATTAAGGCTAATCAGTAATTAAAATGGTGACAAAAAAGGTTAAGAGATAGGAGAAAATGATGACACATCAATTAGCATGAACGTCGTCAGCTTCTTCTTCTTCGACGACGTTAGTAGTCATTTGTGTGGACAAAGGACTAACATAAGTGTCCATGTATGAATCATCATCTTCTACATTAACACCAATTGTTTTCCCGTGTAGAACTATACACCACCTTTCATCACAAGGGTCTTTCAAATAAAATACTTGTTTAGCTTGTACTGCCATGATGAAAGGGTCATTGTGATAACCTAGTTTCTTTAGGTCTATCAATGTAAATCCTACATCATCGGTCCGCACACCGGTGTTGCTGTCAACCCATTTACATTTGAAAACACATACGGTAAATTTGACATAGTTAAGCTCCCAAATTTCATCAATGAACCCAAAGCAAGGGATGGAAGCTACACAGGGATTGTCATCATGCACACTTGCGAAGTGTTGAGATTCAGCCCTTAGGGTGACCCTGCTGTTTTGCATTGTACTTTTTTCCTCTTGTGCTTTTGTGTAAAAGGAATACTTGTTTATGTCGTATCCTTGCCAAGTTATAAAATTTCTTTTAGGCCCATCTGCTAGATTTCTTAATGTTTCTAAAGCATTTTCATCAGCAAAGATTGTATCTTTAAACCAATCAGAGAAAGTCTTGTTATGCTTTTTCAACAACAGTTCTTTGACATTTTTGGATTATTTTGTTTGACTAAAGCTTCATGCTGAAGTATGTATGGAAAAACTTCATTATTGTTGTTCAACACATACAAGTGAGCTAGTAACAAATCTTCTACACTTGGAGTGATAACATGCAGTCCTCTTGAATCCTTACTGCCCACTCTGTCGTCATGGCGAGACTTAGGAAGGCCAATAGGTTTAGCCTTTTCAATGTAGTCTGAACAAAATTCAATGGCTTCTTCTGCAATGTACCTTTCAACAATAGATGCTTCCGAATGATGTAGATTCTTTGTATACCTTTAAAGATCTTCATGTATCGCTCAACCGGGTACATCCACCGCCAATAAATAGGACCACAACATTTGATTTCTCTGACCAAATGAACAATTAAGTGAATCATGATGTCAAAGAAAGCAAGAGGAAAATACATCTCCAACTAGCACAGTAGAATTGCAGCCTCATTTTCCTGGTCATCAAACTTGACAGGATCAAGGACTTTGCTACATATGGCGTGGAAGAAAAAACACAAGCGAGTTATGGCTAACCTGACTTTGTTAGGCAAAATGTCTCGTATGACCATGGCTAACAATTGTTGCATCAACATGTCACAATCATGAGAGTTTAACCCTACCAGCTTAAGCTCCTTCAACTGCACAAGGCTCTTAATATTTGAAGAGTATCCTTCTGGGACTTTGACCCGACGCAGACACTGACAAAAACTTAGCTTCTCCTTTCTGGACAAAGTATGACAAGCTGGAGGCAAGTATATAGTTTTTCCCATCAGACCTTGGATGCAACTGTGATTGTATACCCATGTCAGCTAGATCTTGACGGGTATTCATACCTGTTGGACCAGCGACCTCAATAACTAAAGAGGGATAGGCTTAGAATGCAGAAGAAGTAGCAATCAATTTAATAATGTTGTTTAAACATGTAAAACAAAATTGATTGCAACAAAATAAATGAGATAAGGGAAGAGGGAATGCAAACACAGTTTTTATATTGGTTCGGCAAAGTCCATGCCTACGTCTAGTACTCAAGCAACCCACTTGAGATTTTCCACTCCCTTTGTAAAAATTCGTTTACAAAGTTTGAACCACACAAGGACGACCCATCCCTTGTGTTCAGGAATCCTTAGAACTTAAGAGACCCTCAAACCCTTTATCAATCTCTTTGGAAGAGAATAAAGAAAGAAGAATTCTCTTTTGAAGAGAAGGATATTACAATTGAAGTCCATGGAGAAACTCTTAATGGATTTGCAAGTGTTTGCCCGATAGATTTTTTTTGAGAGAGCATTTGGCAATGAAGTTCTCTTGGAATATCTCTTTCATTTCCTTTTGAGAGGATAAGACATTTTGAACAAGCAAAACTCTCTCTTCAAAATTCGTGTCAAAGTCACCTATTTATAGGCCTTTCATGGCCATTCACAAATCCAATCAAAAGATGTGACTGTGGGCAGATTTTCTGAAAACTCTCCACTGGTAATCGATTACAATGTTTGTGTAATCAATTACATAGTTATAATTTGAATGGTCATGACTTTTGAATTTGAATTTCCAGAGTTCTATTGTTGGTAATCGATTACAAACATATGGTAATCGATTTCATGTTCAAAATTCAAATTCAAAACCCTTTTCAATAGTTCTTTTTTCATTATTCCGTTCTAGTAATCGATTACCAGAGTCTTGCATGACTTTGAAACCCTTTGTTCTGAGGCAAGGCTTGATCTTTAGTGAATCTTGAAACAAGGCTTTGTTTGTTGAAGCAATCTTGAATTAATCTTGAAGTAAATGCTTATCCTTTGAAGCGGCCTTGTTTGATTCTTCTTTGGCATCATCAAAATTCATGTATTCATACATTCACATTCTCCCCCTTTTTGATGATGACAATCAAGTGATTTCTTTTTGACATCATCAAAACAATGCATGATCCACATTCTCCCCCTTTGTCAAGCAAATTCTTCTTGACATCATCAAAATCTTCATGATTTACATTCTCCCCCTTTTTTCATGATGACAACCATTATCCAAGGCTTGATCTTTTTTACATTGTTGCAACCTACCCTTCGGCGGGAGGGCGACGCGTGACTCACGGGTGCGTGTTCCAAGAAAGGAATACGCGCGGAGTCGCCACCAACGTTTATTTGAGGAAAACGTCAGAAAAACTGGAAAAGATGTGATCTACGAACTTTAAGTGAAAGGTTCGGGAGTTGTATTTACGCACGGGGAAGGTATTAGCACCCCATGCATCCGTCACAAGAGACGACAACCTTTAATTAAATGTGCAAACATGACTTCAATTTTATGTTCCCTTTTACGTCTTTATTTCTTTTTATATTTTTTATCTTTTTGCGGTCGACAAGGGTGTTTCCCTTGCTCCTACGTATTCCTTAATTGCGATAAGGAAATCAGACCTACGTAGTTCTTTGTGAACAAAGTGTTTGGTTAAGTTGTTTTTATCCTTTTTGCAAAATATGTTATTATTGAATGAAAGGTCATTTAAGGCATTGGACCATTAAACAATCTTTCGCTTCTTTTGAAAAGAGAGAAGTCATTAAGACATTGGACCATTAATGATCTCTTTATTTTTTGAAAGAGGTAATAAAGTTACATGTTGATTTTAGGCTTTTAGAAATCTACACTTAACCAATAAAAGCGGAGAAGATCATTTCAAGGCGTTGGACCTTTGAAAATGGCGTTTTTAGGCGATGACAAAAGTTTGGTTTATGAATTGATTTTAGCCTTAGTTTCACTTTGGTTATTAGTCGATTCGATTAAGAAAGAAAAATCCCAAAGAGAAACGTCCGATTGCTTTTTTTGGTTTATTTTACTAAAAGATATTTTTTGATTATTATATTATTATTTTACCTCTTTTTGGTTTCCATCGTGGTTATGGCACAACCGAACGGTCGGATTTCATTTTAACAGAAATTGACGGATATTACAATTCAAATGATCGGTGGAAATTTATTTTATTTTTTGATTAGGCAAGAAAATGACTTAAGCAAATGACTAAAGCACGTCAAAAGGGGGTACGAAAAGTAAATGAAATGAAAATAAAAGCACGTGAAAACAAATGAGGACCACCAAGGGTACATATAATGAATTGAAAAGTTCGATTTCGGGTACTTACCGGTTGAAAACCGAAGAACGATGAAGAATGAACCAAGAACGTTGAAGAACAGTTGAAAATCTTCGCGAAATCACCCACAGAAACGTTACGGAAGCGCCTCGGCTTGGATTTTCTTCACGGAACCAATTTTTTTCACTAATTTCAAGTGATTCTAGAATTACCAGGAGGGTTGAACATTTTTTTTCTTCACTTCTCCCCCTATTTATGGAAAAATGGGGGAGACGCTTGCCACCCAGCTCGCCCAGGCGAGCTAGGTTGCTTCCTCCAGAAGCAACCGCCTTCTGGAGGAATTTTTTGGAAGGCCCAAGTGGGCCTGGTTTCTATTTGCACCCCCATTTTTACTAAGTGCACCCCCTGCCTTTTTTGGTGATTCTTTTTTCGTAACGCTACGAAACTTTACGAATTTTGTAACGATGCTTGTTTTATTTCCGTAATGTTACAAAACCTTACGGATTACGTAATCATCCCTTTTTTGCCTTCCGGAACGTTACAGAACTTTATGGATTGCGCACTAACACTTCCTTTCAATTTCCAGCATGTCACGGAACTTCACAGATTGTGCTACAATGTTTTCTTTTGGCTTCCAGCATGTCACGGAACTTCACGAATTGGCTAACGATGGGTGCCAAGTACCTTGAAGTGGTCAAACGAGGGTCGCATCCCAACAATGGATGGTCCCCGGACGAAATTAGGGTATGACAGTTGCCCCTCTTTACTTGTCTTTTATTGGAGATAAAAGGGAAGTAAAGATAAGACACTAATTTCGTTCGAGCGAAACACCATTCGGCCAGTGAACCTCCCTGCCCACGGAACCTGCAAAAATTTGAAAATGATCAGTACCGACACATCATCCTGATACAGTCGAATTTGTTCCTCTCGGTTGATACAAGACGCAGAATGAACATAATTTGTCTCTGTGTTTTGTTGGAAATGATCGAGCCTGGGCGGCGAGATACAGAATGACCATAATTTGTCTCTACATGCCACTGGACACGATCGCCTCTGGATGGCGAAAGGTGCGCGAAATGACCATAATTTGCCTCTGCCCACCTCTCGACTTACTGTTTTTGAATGACAAAGGACGTAGAATCTGTATCTACGCGTTTATCACCCACCTCGCTGCTTCCAAATGATAAAGGGCGCAGAATCTGCCTCTACGCGTTTACCCACTCAGTTTGTTGTTCCTGAATGATCAAGGGCGCATAATCTGTCTCTGCGCATTTACCCACTCAGCTTGTTGTTCCTAAATGATAAAGGGCGCAAAATCTGTATCTACGCGTTTACCCACTCAGCTTGTTGTTCCTGAATGATAAAAGGCGCAGAATCTATATCTACGCGTTTACCCACTCGGCTTGCTATCATGCTTCGAGTCTTAGAGATAGCAAAAGAAATTTTTTACAGATAACCACTCGGGTATCTCCGTATGTCATGTGACTCCAGTGTCAGTATGACAAAATTGGTCTGCGTGGAAGATGATGTAAATCTCCGCGTGTCAACGAGCTTGTTGGTCGTGATTGAAAAAGGGTGCAGAAGATGACGTTAGTCTCTGCGTGCTATCATGGTTTGAGTCATAGAGATAGCAAAAGAAAGATTTTACGGATAATCACTCGGGTATCTCCGCATGTCACGTGACTCCAGTGTCAGTATGACAGAATTTGTCTACGCGGAAGATGACGTAAATCTCCGCGTGTCAACGGGTTTGTTGGCCGCGATTGACAAAGGGTGTAGAAGACGATGTTAGTCTCTGCGTGCTATCATGCTTTGAGTCTTAGAGATAGCAAAAGAAATTTTTTACAGATAACCACTCGGGTATCTCCGCATGTCACGTGACTCCAGTGTCAGTATGACAGAAATTGTGGGGGCGGCCGACAAAAGCGAGGCTCTTGCTCCTACGTATCCTCAAGGAGGAACTCAGACCTATGTAGTTCTGGCTAACTTGTGAGACTAAAAATAGTCTCGGTGTTTTCTTCACTAAAAATGTGAACATGCTTTAGTAAAGAGAGAAAACTTCCAACTAATCAGAGCAACATATGCTTTTCGGATGAAAAACAATGTGTCTACCGGGGAAGGGGAGTATGCTGATGAAATCTTCTCATAACCACAAATGAGATTTTGGATGTTAGCATTTCATTTCTAAATGACCATTTAGAGGAAACACTGGGTTCAGCAAAAATAGAAGAAAATCACTCAAAGTGTATCAATCTCACACAGGTAAGTGTTTCATCCTAATTCCGAACCATAGGTATGTCATGACTTGATTTTGCAAATCATTTCCTATCAAATCAAAGATTACATGCATAATCATGGATCAGTAGGACTTTTTCTTGGGAATGGGGTTTTTCTTGGTGGGAAATTTGGCTTTGAATGTTTTTTGCCTTTTTCTTTTCTGTTTTTGTTTGGCGCGAGGTGAACAAGCCATTGACGCACATGTTTTTTTTGGTCGACAATGTTTTCTTGGTGACAATTCTGTATTGTTCATATATTGTCTGGTCCAAAGACCTTTCTGTATATTTCTTTTGTTTTCTTCCGATCTTTGATCGGGGATTTCCTTACTTCTTTTTCTTTTCTTATTCTCCCTCTTTTAATTGGGAATTTTCTTTCCTTTTTTGCCTTCTCTCTTTCTTTGATCGGGGACTTTCCTTCTTTTTGTGTTTTATTTCGAGGGCAAGGATTGTGGTGAGTTGGGACTTTGGCTCAAGGCTTGTAGAACGGATGGACATGATATATGTCAGGGTGTTGGTCTGTTTTAGGGATAAAATGGGATGTCCCACATTATTTCCATGACACAAATGCAACAATGATGATTTGGAAATTTTATGCAAAACTAGTCATGCATGCACCTATGTGGACACTCAAGTGTTAAAAAACTTTTTGGTCATGTGATGCTAGGGCTCATAATTCATTTTTCTATTTTAGTCAACCCAATGTTTCCAAAATATATTCTTTTATTAATTTGTGCTTTCATCCAAATCTATTTTGGGAGTTCGAAAAACTTTCACAGCATTTACCCTTCAGGCGTACACATTTTTTTTCAAAAACTGGTTATGATCAGTGAATTCTTTCAAAGAAAAGTTGGAAGTTATCTCTTTTTACAAGCATGTTGTTTTTTAGCTAGACAACTTTTTATTTTTATTATTTTCTTTTTCCTTTTTTTCCTTCCTTCTTTTTCTTTTCTTACTTGCTTTCTTTTCCTTTTCCTCTTTTTCCTTTTTTAAGTTATTTATCATTTGTTCATTTCCTCTCTCTTCTTTTTGTCTCTTTTTCTCTCAGAAAAGGTTGTGCGGACGAGGGCGCACACCACCTACTTACGTCTAACCACAAGGTGAACGAAAAACGCATGAAAATGGTAAGTCGCAAAAATGGTGAGGAAATAACTGAGAGCCATAATGCCAAAATTTTCTAACAGAAACGAACAATAATGATAGTAATGTTAGTAACCATATGAACAAAACAAAAAATAGTAATGTCAATAGCAATATGGGCAATAACAGAAAACGTTAATAGCAAACTAAACAAAACAAAAACAGATATGTCAAAAAATGCGGTGACCTCGGTCACGTGGCTCCGTTGCCTCCCAAGAAATCGAGCAAATCCGTCATCTCCTCATCCATGCGGGCCTCCTCTCCATCGCCGGGAGCCTCTACGGGTGCCTCCCCTGCCTAGGCCTTAGGCCAATCTCTGGCCCATGCGACCTCTGCCCTGAACTGGTTTGGAGTAGGGCACGGAAATGGAGCGAAACCCTGGCTCTGCAGATTGAGGCTGAGCTGGTAGAGACAGTCATGGGTCTGCACGTGCGCCCTGTGGTTGGCCGCCTGCTGGTGAACCAAATGCCGTAAATACCGCTCCGTGTCGAATGACCCAGTTGGATCAGCCTGATGAGGTGGCGGCGGTGCGTCTGGGGCCTGCGGTGCGCCACCCCGCGTCTGTCTAGGCATGAAATATTTCTCTATGAAGGCCCGGGTGATCGGCGGTCGAATCACCTTACTAGGTGTGACGGGAACCCCGAACGACTGGCAGAGACCCGTGATCAATGCTGGAAAACCCAGGGCCCTGTTAGACTTATCTGGGTCTAAAGGGTGCCTGGTAGGTGGCATACCTGCAAATAAATAAATGGCATCAGCGATCAACTGAGCCACATGGACGCTCATCCGTGTCAGGAAGGCATACACCAGCTGAAACTTCGGCAAAGGGAGGTCGGAGTTGTGATCGCTGGGCAGGATGTTGCAGAGCAGCAACGTCATCCATGTCTAGGTCAAGGTAGTCATGCTGGTGCGCATGATCCGCACCCATCTCCCAGCAGCGGTCCTGGCAAAATCCTGACCCGGTATGCATAACAGCTGGGCGATGGCCTCCTCGTCAAACCCATTGGCCCGATTCCTTCTCTGACTATACTCGCATTCCTGGCCTTCCTCTAACACTAGCGGGTATCCCAGGAACTGGTTGAGGGCGTCTGCATCAAAAGGAATCCACTGGCCCCTTACCCATGACCGCATGTCCCGCACGCCTTCCTCCGTTGGCCAAGCATTGGCATAAAACTCAAGAACTATATCCGGATCAAACTTGGCCATGGGAGTGACCAGCGACGTCCAACGCCGGCGAGCTATCTCCTCCTGGAAATCTGTGTACTCATCGTCCCTGAGCTGGACGCGTCTCTCTCGGTGGAAGGACCATCCCTTGATGGCTTCAAAACACTTCTGGTGCTCAGCGCTCCTGAAATGATGGCTGTCGAACTCGGGAGCGGCACTAGTCCCTTCGACCGTGGCGTCCTTCCTAGATCTTTTTGTGGAAAGCTTTCTCGGAGCCATTTCCTGCGAAGACAAACATTTGGAAAGTTAGTTTACAAGAAAATGCTTATTTTAACGCAAAATCGACATGCTAATCTTTCTGATTTAGAACAAACTTGTGCACACATTTCCTTAATGTAGAACATTTATGAACATGCGTATGCGTAAAATATCCTACTATTTACATCAACATACAAGGATATTCAAAATATTCTAGTTACCACACATATATATTTTTTTGAAAAGAATACATATATATATGCTCAAAATATTGTGTCAAAATTACACATGTTCATATCCTAAGCATTTCGCTTCCACAAACTACACATTTGAAGTATTTTATTTAACATACAAATTTTTGTTGTTTTATTCACATTATTTATACGCACATGCACATCGGAGAGCCAATCTCACGTCACGCACACGCTTGCATTTGAAAAGGAACTTTCATGTCATCTATATACACTTGAGGGGCAATCCCACATCATATATTCATTTGGGAAGCATCCCCGTGCTATTTTTTAGATGGGTACATTTTTTTTAAAAAAAGACTCCTTATACTACCTATCCACAAATATACATATTTTGAAAGGCAATTTTACTATTCATTCACACTTTGCAAGGTATTTTTATGCCATATACATTCACATATATACATACCGTTGAAAGGTATTTTCCATGCTACCTAAGTGCAAGGTATTCCTCGTGGGGCAGCCAAATTTAAATTCTAATAAAAAAAACCTCTCAAACATGTCTTAATATCCATGCCCCTTTTTTACATTCCAAACCCAAAATTTAAATTCCTAGGCATAAGTCATGCTTCCTAGCATTGAAATTAAAAGCTTGGGTTCCTAGGCCTAGAATTGCATTCGAGCACTCATTTTAAATCCTTCCTGCTGTCCCTATATATACAAAACAGTCTCACAATCCCAAGCTTACAAAACCATGCTCATATGTCATTGAGGCATTTCACCGAGCACTTGGTGGGTGCATGTTTAGGCATGAATAGCAAGAGAGTGGGGGCAATGTGGCATACCCCATTGCTTCAGGATGCACCCTAGGCCTAAGGCCATCCCTTACAACCCCTCAATTCAAACCAATCAAGCATGAAAACAAACCAAAATTGCCCCACAAATTTGAGCACATTCCCACAATTTAGAGCACCAAAAGAGGACCAAAATACACCAATGGAAAGCTAGAAAACTCAAGGATGAGATACTTACTTGTTGGAGTGAGTAGGAGTACCAAAAATGAAATTAAAATGCAACCAAAGGTGGCTTGGGGGAGCAAAAACCGTGAGTCCTGTGAGCTCTCTCTTTTTGAATGAGGGGGGAAGTTTTTGAGTGCAGAAAACATTCCCCTCCCTCGTTTTTTATATTTTGGTGCAGGGGCTCCTCGCCCAGGCGAGCTAACCTGCCATTTTTTTTACGTTGTCATGAGTATGGCCCTCTATGGGCTGGCGTTTGCTTACTCGAACCCACTCAAGGTAGATTAAGCACCCATTATTTACTTTAAACAAACAACAGTAATAATTACTGTGAATTTAAAGGATACTAGGCTGCCTTGCAGCGGCGTTTTCCGCTTGTCCCGAGCTGGGAAGGGATGACGATCTGTCGGTCGTGACCCTAGCCTTTATTTGCGTCCATTCCTAAGTACCTGAAAGTAGGAAACAACAATGCGTGGCAAATCATGATCACGTC
The DNA here is from genome assembly GCF_000004515.6 of Glycine max. NCBI lineage: Eukaryota > Viridiplantae > Streptophyta > Magnoliopsida > Fabales > Fabaceae > Glycine > Glycine max. The sequence continues at coordinate 27,011,858 of NC_038243.2, forward strand.
GTCGTCTTACCTTGATTGGTTTCTGCTTTTAGCTTTGTCTCGACCTCTGACCGTGGCCTAAGACGATTCTACCCCTGTCATCACAAAATATGCATGCGTATGCGTATGCATGAATGTTTTCAATGCAATAATCTTCTTAGTAAAAGCTGATTAGGTTCAGTTTTACTTAAGTGCTTGAGGCACCCCATGAACTGAGCGAAAGGGCTCAGGTTATTAAAAACTAACACACGGTTTAAAATCAAAGTGAGGACTGAAGCCTCAAACCCATGTTCCCTTCTTTTAAAAGACTATGACGAGAGATATACAGTAGACGGGAATCTCGGGAGGAAACCAAGAAGACACACAAAAATAAAAGAACATGCAGCGACATCCTTAATTGCCCCAGATTCTAAGCATAGTATTGCTTGACAACATCAGAGTTCACAGGTAAAGGTAGCTCCTCACCATCCATGTTGGTAAGCACCAGGGCTCCTTTGGAAAAAGCCCTTTTCACCACGAAAGGCCCTTTGTAGTTCGAGGCCCACTTCCCTCGGTTATCTTTAACAGCGTGGGACGTCTTTTTTCAGCACAAGGTCTCCCTCATGGAACTTGTGCAAGCGTACCTTCTTGTCGAACGCATTCTTCATTCTTTGTTGATACAGGCGCCCATGACTCATGGCCGTCAAGCGCTTACCTTCAATAAGGTTGAGTTGGTCATAGCGTGTTTAAGCCCACTCTGATTCTTCTAAGCCCGATTCTGCTAGTATCCTCTAGGAAGGTATCTCTACTTCAAATGGGAGTACCGCTTCCATTCCATAAACCAAGGAATACGGCGTTGCCCTAGTAGAAGTTCGTAGTGAAGTTCGGTATCCATGCAAGGCAAAAGGCAACATCTCATGCCAATCTTTGTATGATACTGCCATCTTCTGAATGATTTTCTTAATATTCTTGTTGGCTGCTTCCACGGCTCAGTTCATCTTTAGCCGGTAGGGCGTGGAGTTGGGATGCTGGATTTTGAAATCTGCACACATTTCCTGCATCATCTTGTTATTCAGGTTGGTGCCATTGTCAGTAATGATCTTCCTAGGGAGTTCATACCGACAAATCAGCTCCCTCTTTATGAACCTAACCACTACACTCCTCGTGACATTGGTGTAGGAAGCCGCCTCGACCCACTTGGTGAAATAATCTATCGCCACGAGAATGAAGCGATGACCGTTCGAAGCCTTGGGCTCGATGGCCCCGATGACGTCTATTCCCCACATGGAAAAAGGCCAAGGGGCGGACATGACATTCAGAGGATGTGGCAGAGCATTGACATTGTTTGCGAATGCTTGACACTTGTGGCATTTCCTTACATGGATGCAACAATCACCTTCCATGGTGAGCCAGTAATAACCTGCTCTCAGGATCTTCCTGGCCATAGCATGCCCATTGGCGTGCGTTCCAAACGAACCCTCGTGGACTTCCTCGATCATGTGGTTCGCCTCTTTGGCATCCACGCATCGCAGGAGAGTCATGTTGTGGTTTCTTTTATATAGTATGCTCCCGCTCATGAAGAAACCGGCCGCCAATCTCCTTAGTGTCCTTTTATCATTGCCGGAAATCTCCGGTGGGTACTCTTTGCTTTCAACATATCGCTTGATATCGAAATACCAAGGCTTACCGTCCCGTTCCTCTTCCACCTGGCAACAATGCGCGGGGGTGCCCCGACACCAGAACTCAATGTATGGTAGATTCCCGTGCGGCGTCAGCTGGAACATGGACGCCAAAGTGGCAAGCGCATCAGCCATTTGATTTTCCTCCCGGGGAACATGATGGAAGGAGGTCTCATCAAAGGAATTAGCCATCTCCTTGATATAGGCTTTGTAGGGTATCAACTTGGGGTCTCTAGCTTCCCATTCCCCTCTCAGCTGGTGGATCACCTACGCCGAGTCCCCGTACACCTTGAGTAGCTTGACATTGGAGTCAATAGCCGCCTGGACAGCCAGGGCACATGCTTCATACTCAGCCATATTGTTGGTGCAGTCAAACCCCAGCCTGGCTGTGAAAGGTACACATTGATTGTCTGGAGAGACCAATACTGCTCCAATGCCATGGCCTAGAACGTTTGACGCTCCATCAAACCACACGGTCCATTTGTCCCGGTCCTCGTCTTGTTTTTCCTCAAACAAGGCCATGATGTCCTCATCCGGGAATTCAGGATGCATGGGCTGATAGTCGTTGAGAGGCTGCTGAGCCAAATAATCTGCTAAGGCACTTCCTTTTATCGCCTTTTAGGTGACGTAAACTATATCAAACTCGGATAGCAAAACTTGCCACCGGGCGATCCGTCCCGTAAGAGCTGGCTTTTCAAAGATGTACTTAACCGGGTCCATCTTGGATATCAACCAGGTGGTATGGCTCAGCATGTATTGTCTTAAGCGATGGGACGCCCAGACTAAAGCACAACATGTTCTTTCGAGGGGGGAATAATTCATTTCATAGGCCATGAACTTCTTACTCAAGTAGTAGACAGCGCGCTTTTTCTTTCCGGACTCGTCATGTTGCCCCAGCATACATCCCATCGACTCGTCCAAAATCGTCATATACAATATGAGAGGCCTTCCGGGTACCGGTGGCATAAGCACAGGAGGATTCATGAGACACTTTTTTATCCTCCCAAATGCCTCTTGACAATCCTCATTCCAACGATCAGTTTCGTTTTTGCGTAAGAGTTTGAATAGTGGCTCACAAATAGCAGTGAGTTGTGATATGAATCTGGCAATATAATTCAAACGTCCCAGGAAACCTCGGACTTGCCTCTCGGTACGGGGTTCCGACATCTCAAGGATGACCTTCACCTTTTCAGGATCTACCTCTATCCCTTTCTGGCTTACGATGAAACCTAGCAATTTCCCTGATTTGACCCCAAAAGTGCACTTAGCGGGGTTCAACCTCAATTGATACTTCCTTAGCCTTTCAAACAACTTCCGCAGGTTGACGAGGTGTTCCTCCTCGGATTTAGATTTGGAAATTATGCCATCCACATAGACCTCGATCTCTTGGTGCATCATATCATGGAACAAAGCTACCATGGCCCGTTGATAAGTTGCCCCGACATTCTGGAGTCCAAAGGACATCACCTTGTAACAGAACGTTCCCCACAGGGTGATGAAGGCAGTCTTTTCCATATCCTCTGGCGCCATCTTTATCTGATTGTAACCGGAGAACCCATCCATGAAGGAAAGTTGTCTTTGGGACTGGCCCGATTCAGGTCCCGATAATCCACACACATTCGCACTTTCCCATCCTTCTTATGGACTGGTACAATATTGGCAACCCATTCTAGGTACCGAGCGACAGCCAAAAACCCAGTTTCAAATTGTTTCTTTACCTCTTCCTTTATCTTCAAGGATGTCTCGGGCTTCATCCTTCTCAATTTCTGTTTTACTGGGGGACACTCGGGATTTAGGGGTAATCGGTGTTGTACAATGTCAGAACTCAAACCGGGCATATCTTGATACAACCAAGCAAAGATGTCTTGGTAGTCTCTTAGCAGGGCTGTTAACTCTTCGCGGATAGGCGTGGTCATACCCATGCCTATCTTTACTTCCCTTTTTCCACTGCCAGTTCCCAAATCTACTAGTTCTGTCTCTTCTTGATGAGGCCCCATTTCTTGGTCCTCCTGGGCGACTATCCTTTCCAACTCCGGGGAAAGTCCCACATCCTCGTTCTCTTCATCTTCTGTTTGATTCGTTTCTTGCTCTAAGTCAATGGGCGGGTCCCAGGTATTAGTACCTTCGAGGGACTCGTCGTCAGATCTGGCGTTTTAAACATAAAGAAATAAACATGCAAATGGATGAGAATGGGTAGAGACGCAGGAACAGATGAAAGAAAGATCTTTATATTATAGATTCAGGAGCAAAAGACACAAAGCCTTAACAAAAGGAAACTCTAAAGCCTATGCCCAACTGTAGAGCTTTTAAAGCCATAAAAAGGTTTACATTATGCTTGTCGCGTAAATGTCCGGGCGCTCTTCCACTCGCCAATTTCCTAGTCGGAAATCAGGAGGGCATGGTCGTACCAAATCTGACCCACTCGGAGCATCATCTTCACATATTGCAACGACTTGGCCTTCGTCCCCTAGATCCGTGCTTATAAAGCTCCTACTTATGTGGCAGGGCGGGCTTCCTTCATCTTCTTGTTTTAATCACGAGCCTTGACTTTTGCTTTTCCTTCCCGCAATGCTTTTCCTTATATCTGCCTGTGTGGGTTTGAAGCCTAACCCAAACTTCCCACGATTTCCTTTGGCACTTATCAGGCTAGTTATGCCGCCGTTGCCCTTGCCTAAACCAGTCCGGGTTCATAACCATTCCCCAACATTACTCGGGCCACCATCACTGTCGTATCTGACAGGCAAGGTTGCCCAGAGAAGGAATCTACGGAGGAAATACTTACCACCTTGAAAGACTGGAAAGCAGTTTCTAATTACTCCTCCACGGCCTCCACATATGGCATAGAGGATGGGCAAATCACCAAGATGTCTTCCTCGCCCGATACGATAACCAAATGCCCTTCCACTACGAACTTCAATTTCTGATGGAGTGTAGAGGGAACGACTCCCACTGAATGGATCCACGGGCGTCCCAACAAGTAGCTGTAAGGGGGGTTAATATCCATGATTTGAAAGGTAACTTGACAGGTGTGAGGGCCTATTTGTACCGGGAGATTGATCTCTCCCCTAACCTCTCGGCGGGTGTCATCGAAGGCACGGACTACCATGGAACTTGGCTTTAGATGGAAAGCATTAAACGGTAATTTCTCCAAAGTGCTTTTGGGCATCACGTTTAAGCTGGAACCATTATCGATGAGCACCTTGGTTACAACGTGGTTCATACACTTGACTGATACGTGCAAAGCCTTGTTATGCCCTCTTCCATAGGCAGGGATTTCTTCTTCGGCGAAGGCAAGATAGTTGTTGGCAGGGATATTATTGACGAGCCCTTCGAAGCCTTCCACAGAGATATCTTGGGCCACGTGGGCCTCATTCAAAACCTTTACTAGCAGAGCCCGATGAGGCTCCAAGCACATGAGTAATTCCAACAGCGAGACCCTGGCCGGGGTTTTTTTGAGCTGCTCAATAACCTTGAACTCGCTCTGCTAAATTATGTGGAGAAACTTGCTGACTTCCTCTAGCGACACCTCCTTTTTGCCATAACCATCCCTTTTCACTGGAAGACTTTTCGCCGGAGTATCCTCATTCGGAGTGAGGGGCATTTTATCATCTTGTTCTTCCACTACCTTTGCCTTCCCCTTGACGTTTGTGGGCTGAATTGGTAGGTCGAGGGGCGCAAATATGCGACCGCTGCGGGTCACACCGCTCAGCCCCGTGATATTGGTTACCTTGGCCGACAACGAACTGATGTCAGTGGCTTCTTCTCCTTCTTTGTTCGGAGGTGTGTACCTCCATGGGACTGAATGGTTGTTTTGGTATGGGAAAGGGACAGGTTTAGCTGCCGAGGGGTGTCGGGGCTTTGGCGAAGCTGTGCCCTTGGTGAAATATATCACCAAAGGTTTAGGCCTTCCAAAACTTCTCTCATCCACGGACTACATACATATATGTTGCTCTTCTCTTCCCTCAACACCGACTTCCAATCGGCCTTGATCTATCATTCGCTGCAGCAATTCCTCTACTGCCAAACATGTTTCCATGCTATGTAGCTTGCCGGGATGCAACAAACAAGAGTCCTCTTTATGCCCACCGTGGGGAATCACACCTCCCTTTTGTAGGGCCTCAAAGATAAACCGCCTAGGGGTTGCCACGTCCTTTAAAGGTTTAGACCTGCGCGGCCTATCTGACTCAATGGCATTAACCGCTCCCCCTCCATGATTGGCGAGCGGGTTGGTTTTCACGTTGGGCCGATCCTCTTGGAATGTCAGTCATCCAGCATCTATCAAATGTTGGACCTTGTATTTAAGGGCCAAGCATTTTTCGATGGAATGCCCCGGGGTATTCCCATGGTACTTGCAAGTTGCGTTAGGATCATACCACTTTGGGAAAGGGGGTTGGAAGATCTTCCCGAGAGTTATCACGACCAGTTGGTTGGCGATGAGGGACGACAAGAGGTCTTCATAGGTCATTGGGAGTGGGGTGAATTCTTGAATTGGCCTCAAGGGAAAGTTCCTCATTGCGTTGGAATTGCCGGCCGGGCGAGTCGTGGCTGGAGTTGGAACTTGGGGGGCCTTCCTCTGGATGGATGCCTAAGGCTGCACGGGTGCTGAATTAGAGGAGTTCCTGGCGTGAGTTGAGAAGCTCGGATGATGTTGCGCGTACTGATGTGTACCATGAGATGTCTGCGGGGGTTTGATCCACGCGGGCGCTGAAGTGACGGCGTGGGCATCTCCCTCCTTCCTTTTTGCCCCAATTGCTCCGATCCTTTTAGCATTGGCACTTGTGGAGGAAACATAATCGAACTTCCCTCTTTTCAACCCTACTTCGATTCTTTCCCCGACGAATACTAGGTCCGCGAAGCTGGACGGGATGTAGCCTACCAACTTCTCATAGTAGAACACTAGCAGCGTGTCCACCATCATGGTGATCATCTCCCTTTCAACCATGGGAGGGGACACTTGTGCTGCCAAGTCTCTCCACCGCTATGCGTATTCTTTAAAGGTCTCACCTTCCTTCTTGAACATATTCTGTAGCTGAGTGCGATCGGGAGCCATATCGGAATTATACTGATATTGCCTTAGGAAAGCAGTAATCAGGTCATTCCAAGTACGGATGCAGGAAGCTTCCAGATTAGTGTACCAAACGACCGCGGCCTCGGCCAGGCTATCTTGGAAAAAGTGTATTTATAGCTTCTCATCCCTAGAGTGCGCACCCATCTTACGACAATACATCTTGAGATGGTTCTTGGGACAAGTCGTCCCTTTATACTTGTCGAAGTCCGGCACTTTGAATTTTGGGGGGATAACAACATCTGGTACCAAACAAAGATTCGTCATGTCCGCGAACGGATAGTCACCAAAGCCTTCAACAGCTCTCAATCTCTCCTCAAGGAGATCGAGTTTCCTTCTTTCTTCGGTCGCCGGGGGTGGTCCTTCTGTGGACAAGATTATTGGCTGTGCTGTGAGGTTGGGCTGCGGCAAAGTGTTGGGTGTCGGTCCCTCGACGGGGATCGGGGGGTAGAACTCGACATCCCCTTGGGCATACTCTTGATGATCTTCGTGGACCTCGTCGGGTCGTCGAGGAGGCTCCCTTTCAAGGATGGGGGAAGCGACATGACCCAGTTGCATGATTGGTGGTGTGTAATTAGGTGGCAATCCATAAGGGTAAGCCGCCCAGTTGTATCCCAAATGGGGGTTGCTGTTGTGCCCCAGTGTGCTCCTTCCTCGTCCTACCGCATTTGGGGGAGGATGGTGCACGGTAGCTAAGAGAGTTGGGTTTGCTTTGGCAGCCGAACTAACAGCGGAAGCAATGGCCACGTTTTTCTCCATGAGTTGCCTCATACCTAACATGGCCTCCATCATGGAAGCCATTTGTTCTTTCAGAGCCGACATGCCGGCTTTCATCTGTTCCTGTGTCTCCTCTTGATCACCCACCGTTCTAGATTTGGATCTGGTGCGATAGGGATGCCTTGGGGCGCGTTTAGTTATGGTGTTTTTCCCTAAAAAAACCAAACGTGAGGAGTAGGTGAAATAATGAATGCATGTTTAGGGATAAAATGCAGGAGTGATTTGATTCGTACTAACTTTTTGGAGTAAAAACATGGGATAAACTCATTTTATTCAAAAGTTATAACTAGTCAAGATCTGAGTGACAATACAAGTTCCCTAGCGGTTCCTAATTATATGGGCCATTAAATCTATCATATGCTGACAATAGTCGAGAAGTCCGTGGATCTCCTCGGGGGCAGAGTAGGTGTCCGCCATTGCTTTGGCCTTGGCTAGCAATCGGGGAAGTTCTTGGCTCCCATTCAAGGTAAGAGCAAATCGGTCCATCCACATGGTTGCCTCTTGGTGTAACGAGTCGATCACCCTTCCTCTAGCCTCCTTTTCCGCGTACACTTGGGCAAACTCGTCCGCCACCCTATGCTCGTGTGTCGTGGCTAGACTTAGTTCTTCTTGGTACTTGGTGATGATAGCGAACATGTTGGTCTCTGTCTCACATAAACGCTAAGACAAGTTTCTTTTGGACCTTGAGCAAACGGCTAACTCTTCTTTTAAAACCATGCTATGTGCTCATGATCAGTCTCTCTTTTCCCTTCAAAGCTTGAGCTCACTGTTGCCGCCCCACAATGCTCCGCGGAATTTGTCACGGCCATGCTCTTCCTTGCGAGCCCTCTTGGTTTCTTATTCAAGGGCTTTCGCGGTAGCTGCATTTTCTTCTCGTAACCCGGCACACTTTTTCCGGACATCTGTAGCGACGAACTTGAATTTTTCTTTGGTAAGTCTTCCTCGTGTACGAACTTTCAGCCATTCATGATAACCACCAATGATGCCATTACGAATGCCCCTAAGCTCTTTATCTTTCCTTAACGGGCTTTCCCACGCCTTATGGCCTCTTTGTATAACCTTGAAATTTTGCGCGCCAAAATCTCTCACAAGGAAAGGAGGCAGGCTTTCTTCCGTCGGTGCTCCCCTCATGGGGTACCCTAACTGTCTTATAGCAAGTGCGGGATTGTAGTTAATGCAACCCCTCGTTCCTATCAACGGGATGTTTGGGTAGCCCCCACATGAGAAGAGAACTCCCTCTTTTCCTTCTTTCCATCGTGGAAACCAGTTGACCGTTCTACCTCCTATCCCAGCCAAGTGTTGGTCCCAATCTACTATTCTTTTTTCGACACACGAGTGATGGCTTCGGAGCGGACATGGATGCCTTATGTCTTGTTGGAATAAGTGTGAAACCAACCATACACAGAGCGGGTAAACAACAGATGATCCATGCATTACTCTTTTCGCACCTTCGGTCAAATGTGTCAAATAAGTCCGCCAAGACAGCTACCACCGGGCTCTCTTTGCTATGGTGATATGCAAGGAAAGCATCAATTGCGGCTAGGTCCACCAAACCATCCACGTTTGGGAAGAGGACAACCCCAAAGATTAGCAATGCTAATACATCCATAAACGGAACCCACTCCTCTTGATTTGCCATATCCCTCGCCTTGCCTTCTAAGTACTTCCGTGGTAGGCCCACTATGCCGTTTCGAGTTTACTTTACGCGGTCCGATCCTCTTGCCGAATCCCTGACCACAATTGCAATTTTGCTCAAGGAGGGAAGAAACCTGGAGAAAAGATATGGTTTCCTTCCCCCAAGAGGGTACTAATTGGAAGTCTCCAAACGTGAAGCATCTCAAGGGCTGGTCATAGTATTGGGTGAGTGATGCACTGGCTTCTGTGGATATCTCTGCTATGGTCAAATCTAAGATCTTTCCGTACGCCTTGCGGAAGACTTGCATTTGGAGAGGTCCCATCAACCGCCCCAACTCCTTAATGCTGGTGATATCTAGGCCCTTAATCTTGACTTGATAAAACCTTTTGCCAGTTTGATCTGTCCCCATGTTTACTAAAGTGAAACAAAAACCTGGTGCGAATCAAAACTCCGACATCTATCATGGGTGGGATGAATGCATAAAGGAATGCACATGTCACAGATGCAATTTATGAATACGGGAGCCCGGGAAATTGTCTCCTTCTTAGATACAACGTTTTGGGCTAGCAAAGTGCCCAACGTATGTATTTAAGAAGGTGACACGGACCCTCCGTTGGCCTGCCTAAGAGAGGGGATTAAGACGGAACCCACGCATGATGCATATGCGAAAGGTACAATACGGGGATGTACATAGTACGACAATATTCACAAACAAATATAAGCAAAAGGGTACATGATACTTATGCATGGCAGTGTGAAAAAGATGGCACGCAGCGTGTCCGCTTCGTGCCCCTATTCAAGGGACCTACATGGGAGAGAGCTAAAGGGCCTTTAGTGATAATTCCCAAGGTGGTCATATCTCTCTTGATGGTCTCTAGAGGTATCATCCTCTTCGAAGAACATACTGCAGCAGTAGGGACTACTAGCAACAATATGTTTTCGAAGAGAAAAACTCTAGATGAGGGTTCACTGTAATCGAGCAAGTCGGAGACCTAGCATGATCACAGATTCACCTCCACTCCTTATGTTACCACGAGCCCGGGTATAGGGCCCTTTTTCAACTCATCGTGTGTGCAAATAGTGTTGGTGTTTGTGTGCATCAAATGAATAAATATTTACCTCATGCATACATATTTAAACGCACTAAAAGCATCAAAGAGTTATATACACAAGAACATAAGAAAAATAAAGGGAAAATAACAAAGGAGGATGTCATGATAAAACATTGCAAAAGATTAAATGGCCTAACTCTCAAAAATAGTCCCCAATGGAGTCGCCAACTGTCGCAACCTACCCTTCGGCGGGAGGGTGACGCATGACTCGCGGGTGCGTGTTCCAAGAAAGGAATATGCGCGGAGTCGCCACCAACATTTATTTGAGGAAAACGTCAGAAAAACCGGAAAAGACGTGATCTACGAACTTTAAGTGAAAGGTTCGGGAGTTGTATTTACGCACGGGGAAGGCATTAGCACCCCATGCGTCCGTCACAAGAGATGGCAGCCTTTAATTAAATATGCAAACATGACTTCAATTTTATGTTCCCTTTAACGTCTTTATTTCTTTTTATATTTTTTATCTTTTTGCGGTTGACGAGGGTGTTTCCCTTGCTCCTACGTATTCCTTAATTGCGATAAGGAAATCAGACCTACATAGTTCTTTGTGAACAAAGTGTTTGGTTAAGTTGTTTTTATCCATTTTGCAAAATATGTTTTTATTGAATGAAAGGTCATTTAAGGCGTTGGACCATTAAACAATCTTTCGCTTCTTTTGAAAAGAGAGAAGACATTAAGGCATTGGACCATTAGTGATCTCTTTATTTTTTGAAAGAGGTAATAAAGTTACATGTTGATTTTAGGTTTTTAGAAATCTACACTTAACCAATAAAAACGGAGAAGATCATTTCAAGGCGTTGGACCTTTGAAAATGGCGTTTTTAAGCGATGACAAAAGTTTGGTTTTTGAATTGATTTTAGCCTTAGTTTCACTTTGGTTATTAGTCGATTCGATTAAGAAAGAAAAATCCCAAAGAGAAACGTCCGATTGCTTTTTTTGGTTTATTTTACTAAAAGATATTTTTTGATTATTATATTATTATTTTACCTCTTTTTGGTTTCCAACGTGGTTATGGCACGACAGAACGGTCGGATTTCATTTTAACAGAAATTGACGGATATTACAATTCAAATGATCGGTGGAAATTTATTTTATTTTTTGATTAGGCAAGAAAATGACTTAAGCAAATGACTAAAGCACGCCAAAAGGGGGTACGGAAAGTAAATGAAATGAAAATAAAAGGACGTGAAAACAAATAAGGACCACCAAGGGTACATAGAATGAATTGAAAAGTTTGATTTCGGGTACTTACCGGTTGAAGACCGAAGAACGATGAAGAACGAACGAAGAACGTTGAAGAACGGTTGAAAATCTTCGCGAAATCACCCACGGAAACGTTACGGAAATGTTACAGAAGCGGCTCGGCTTGGATTTTCTTCACGGAACCAATTTTTTTGACTAATTTCAAGTGATTCTCGAATTACCAGGAGGGCTGAATATTTTTTCTCTTCACTTCTCCCCCTATTTATAGAAAAATGGGGGAGATGCTTGCCACCCAGCTCGCCCAGGCGAGCTAGGTTGCTTCCTCTAGAAGCAACCGCCTTCTGGAGGAATTTTCTGGAAGGCCCAAGTGGGCCTGGTTACTATTTGCACCCCTGCCTTTTTTGGTGATTCTTTTTCCATAACGTTACGAAACTTTACGAATTCCGTAACAATGCTTGTTTTCTTTCTGTAATATTACGAAACCTTACGAATTACGTAATCATCCCTTTTTTGCCTTCCGGAACATTATGGAACTTTACGGATTGCGCACTAACACTTCCTTTCAATTTCCGACATGTCACGGAACTTCATGGATTGTGCTACAATGTTTTCTTTTGGCTTCCGGCATGTCACGGAACTTCACGAATTGCCTAACGATGGGTGCCAAGTACCTCGAAGTTGTCAAACGAGGGTCACATCCCAACAACAGATGGTCCCCGGACGAAATTAGGGTATGACAGACATCATCAAAATCTTCATGATTTACAAGAATATGTAAAATTCGTAATTATACTTTATCAATTCTAAAATCATGGAAAAAATATATTATATATATACAATTGACACTTGCTAGGGCTGATATCCTCAGCCCTAGTGACAAGCACCATTGCTGAGAAACATCTAAACAACACCATTGCTGAAACCAAGCTGATATACAAATCAGCTCAGTAGATTTGAAAGGGAGATGTTCACTTTTATAGTATTTATTAATATTAATTATTACATGGAAAACTAGAATTTGGGTTCTCTTAATGAAATAAAAAGACATGAAATGTAACAGCCAAATACGAAATGGTTGATTAATTAGGAAGTAAAAAGACACATGCAGTGACCTTGCGTATTCTACGGCCATGAAACACAGAAGTTTGAGACACAGTGTCATTGAAAGAAGGAAGTGAATGGACATAGATGGAATAGAAGGCTTCATTTCCTTTGAAGAATCTCTCCCATAGTGGAGCCAAAAGGACAAACCCTTTTGTCAAAAACATGAATGCAACCTTTGGGGTGTGATTGTAAGGAAGTTCCTTAATCATAGGAACCATAGAAGCTCTCCACAACAACTCTTCCTCTGTCATGTCATGCATAGCCGCTTTGGTTGGCCTCAAGATGGAATGGATGGTGACTTTCGTTTGATTATTTAACGCTGAGATGAGAATGGGATCAGAATGAGGAGACAATGATGGAAGGAAGAGTTGGTGGAATTGAAAGTTGAGGGACAAGTTTTTGAAAGACAAAGTGATAAGGCTGATTCCAATGAGCAACCCTGAGGCAAATACAAGAACATGACAGAAGAAGAAACTGAACATGTGTCATTGAGCAGCAAGGGACTGTTCTTGTTGTTGCTAGTTATTATTCTTCATGGTGCTATGCTATTCTATTGGATCGATCATCGATGATGACCAACCAGAAATTAAATAAGTGGTGTTGTAGTAAAAACAATAACTAAGAAGCAACTAGCAGAAGATGGTGCAGAACAAGCAAAGCCAGAATCCGTAACAGCAAGCAATATACCAAGCTTATTTAGTGAAATGGAGAACCCTTGAAAACCTACACATACTGCATATTCAGTGAAATGGAGAAGCAAACAACATTCGATTATTTAAAAAGCAACTCACTCCAATCCAAATGAAACTTATATGTGCACATATATACTTTTTCACACAAATTTTATCTCCATTTTGTCGATACTATATATCTTTCTAATCAATTTTCTTCAGAATCAAGTGAAAAACACCACTATTAAAAGGATAATCACTAATAACAAACACTACTAAGCATTATTCGTCATGATGCTAGATTTGGTTGGACTTGGACTTCTCTTTATTTTGGTGAGAATTAACTTAAAGTACAACATTACTCATAATTTAACCATGAGAATTACCTTATAGCTAGATTTGATTGAACCTGGACTTCTCTTTATTAGGTGGGATGTCCAGTAATTAGACCTGTTAATATAGACACAACTACAGTTGGAGCAGCCTATGTTGTAGGATTAGCTATTGGGGTTTACAAAGCTCACAAGTATGCAAACTGCATATAAGTAAACACACAACATCTGAATTTACAATAGCTAATTGATACAAAGGAATACCATTGCTAAAAAATTGAGATTCTACTAATAAAATAAATCCTATCTTACAACTCTCATTCAAAAATCACCTATTTTCTTCACCTTCCAAGTCTTAAATCAAATTGCGAGAGTTACTAACAAGCCCACTTACCTGCAGGAATATGTTTAAGGTGCCAAGGCAAGAACCACCAAAGCTGGTTGTAGTAATCCACTTCTCACAGGCAGTTACGGGCAATTTCCACTAGCTAGTTGTTGAGTAGAAAATTAGACAATTATGTTATAACAAATTCAATTCTATTACAATGCATTAGTATAAATATGTAAAGAAGTCAGCAATATAAACAAATATTAGATACTACTCCTACTATTAAATTGAATAGCATCTGAATTTTGTTAGTACAAATATTAGATACTACTATTACTTTTTGTGACATGGTTTTGGTTCTCTCTAGGTTCTTATCAAAGAGAAGTCCTCCTAAAATGTTTATTGATCTATAGTTTATAATCAAAACCCACCCATAAAAGGAAATTTACCTATGTAGACCTATTTCCTTTCTTTCTAAAATAATTAACTAATTAATTATTCCAATGGATTATCTAACAATACTCCCCCCATAAACATTCACCTTATTCCTAAGTCGAACAACTTTTGGCAACTGATATAAAGCCCACCTGCTACTTGAAAATAGACTCAAGCCCTCTTCATTAAGCATAAACAATTGGGTGCCTCCAATCTCTTCCAATGCTTTGTTTTCTATTGTATCTTTAGCCCTAAAACAGAGCATCAGTGCCTCTACAAGGGTATTGACACTGTAATCTATTTGGTCAATAAACTTACCAAATTTTTTAAATTCCAATGTTCCCAAAAAGATTGGCATTTGTCTATTTTGGGATTCCTTTCCTCCCATTGCTGCCATCTCCTCATGATTCACGCTTCTGCATACCTGTTGTGGAGTGTTTCTGTGTCACTCACAGCAATATAGAGATCCCTCCCTCACTTTTCACTTATTCAGAACAGAAAACCCTTCTTCCCCCTTCTCACTTTATTTGCATGTCCAAGACTGGTATTGTTCTCTCAAATGAAGATCCATATTTATCCAATGACATTCAGCTCTACAAAGCATTTTGCAGCAATTTTATGGCAAACTTGTCACTGTTCCAGTCAAAATGTAAAGCACTGGCTCTGCCCTAGTATTGGTCAACTCCTATTTTGCAGCTCTACAAAGCATTTTGCAGCAATGGTTTCACCCACTGGGCCACAGCAACCACAAAGCATTGGCTCTGCCCTAGTATTGGTCAACTCATATTTGAATCTATATTGATGACTTTGCCTTCAATTTCATCAAGTATAGTCAGTGCTAGAATGGAGAAACAGGTAGTTCCATCTAGCTATGTACTCTGGCTTTAGCATAATGCCATTATTAATTAGGACCAAACTTACTCTTGTGCAAAACTAAACAATAACCAGTCAGTCAAATGGGATGTTTCCCTTAGTACTATGGCAAAGTGTTTGTTGTGTCCAGTGTTTTATGCCAAACCCTTTGTAAAGTAACTTAAGTAATTTCATAAAAAAACTTAAATAATGCTCAGAGTAGGCAACCCTAGCTTAAATCTTACCCTTTTGTTGATGTCACCCAAATTTTGCAACTATAGCTTATAGAATCCTAGCTTAAATATTACCCTTTCCGTGAATCGAAACCATATTCCTTATGAACATAATGTGGTTTCAGTGACGTACTTTAATCGCAGCAGAGATGAACTCGCTTGTGGTAGTTGCAGCTTCAACGACAGCGGTAGCTTCAGCAGTGCAGTTTCTGGCAATCACAGGTTTAGGAAGAAGGAGAAAGGAGAAAAGGCTTTCAGTGCGCGGGGGCCAAAATGAATTTGTATTTCAATTTATGGAAAGAACAACATCGGTTTTTTTAAAATAACCGATGTTAACCTCAGATAGTTAACATTGGTTTTTTAAAACCCGATGTTAAGAAAAGCACAATGGCATTTTCATAAATGAGTCCAGTTAGCTAATATCAGTTTTGTCAAAACCGATGTTAACTACTTGAGGTTAACATCGGTTATTTAAATAACCGATGTTAAACTCAAGTACTTAACATCGGTTTTGTCAAAATCCATGTTAACTAACTGGACTTATTTATAAAAATTCCACCGTGCTTTTCTTAACATCGGTCTTTTAAAAAACCGATGTTAATCATGCGATGTTAAATATTTATTTTGTAGTAGTGATAAAAATAAGACAAAAATATATTTATAATAAAATTTATAACAGAAAGATAAAGATAACACTACTAAAGAAACTATTTTTTACGACACACATTCTAAGACGGTTATACAAAACCATCTTAGAATGCCACGCGATGGCAATTTTGTAAATAATAAAAGTTATACAATGACAGTCATTGAAAACCGTTCTAGAAAGTGAGTAATCAAAATATTCAAAGACGAGTTTTTTTAATAAAATCGTCTTTGAATTTTGCTCACCTTTTTATTCTCTTTCTTTGCTCCTCTGTGCCCTAGAAGCTTCCTCTCCCTCTCAACCCTCACCTCCTCTTTGAAATTAAAAGAAAAATGTCTTGGCTCTTCAAATCCAACCACCCCGACCCAAAATCTTCTAATCTCCATGACTACACCATTATCCACTCGTCTTCGCCACCACAAGCTGTCGCCGATTGCCACTGCATCAAGGATGACAATGCCGAATCAAAGGAACCCTTTTCACAAAATGCCTTGATGATGGTGTTGTAAGTCACTAAATTGGGCTTGATCAAGAGCTACGTTGGGAGGTCCCTGAAAAGCTCTTGGACGATGTCGTATTTGTGGGAGTGGAGGTATGCGGCCAAGAGGGCGTTAAGGGAGAGAACGATGCAAATTTGGGCCCCTAAAAGCTGAAGATGAAGCCCAATCCTTCGTTTTAAAGCCTCTGATTCTAAGCCATTAATATTTTGCATTTTCTTTGTTGCGTAGAAACCTAAAGGCCGAAGCCTAAAACCTTCTTCCTTTAGACTTTTTCGGAATTAACGATGGATCCTCAGCCTGAGCTAGCCAGCTACATATGTGGAGGTTTCTTCTCTAATCACAGCTCAGTTTGACCTAATCGCGTTTTTCGTTTACCTTTTTTTTGCCAATTTTAAAAGTGTGTTTAGGGTTTAGGGTTTTAAGAGTGAAATGTGATTTTTTGGGGTATCTGTTGTAGATTGTGGAATGGAGAATACGCTGAAGCCCAGTGACGTTATACAGTGTCGTGAGTGCGGTTACCGTATTCTTTACAAGAAGCGCACTCGTCGCAGTAAGCTTTAATTTCATTAATGCTCTGTTTTGTATATAATTTCTATGCTCCGTTCATGAATGATGAGTTATTCTTTAGTTTATTCACTTATTTACTTTAAAATAGTGAGGTAATTAGTAATTGTTATTGTTGTTGGAAGTTGTCTTTGTTTTTTTGTTTCTTGTTGATAGCGGTTTGGTTATTGAAGAATATGAGTTTAATATGAAGTCATTGATTCTAGTTGCTCGCTCCAGTCTAGTGTGTAACAGTGTAGAGTTAGAATATAATGAGTAAATGTAGTTTATTAAACTACATTGGCTGAGTTCCTGATCACATGGTAGTAGTAGAGCTTCATATGATCTAGAGGTGGATGCCTGTCACCATTGGACGGTAACTGTAGTGTAAATACATATGTTTCAATTTGGAAACCTATCTTGAATATAATGAGTGAACTGAATGTAGTTTATCTCAAACAATATCATGTTTGAAGTTTGAACATTGAACTGTCTAATTGTGATGGGACTGAAGGGTATTCTTTGATGAAGCAGTCCAGGTTTATGCTATCTAGAATCTTGGACTGAATGGTATTCTTTGTTTCCAATGTATATGAACCTTGTATTTTCCCATTGACCATAAATAAAAAAATTTAAGTTTCCATTATACCTGATAAATACACGAGAGATACTTGATGTCCTGAACTACCGATGATTATCTTTGTTGTTAATTAAAAATACAAACTAGAAGTTTTATTGGAGTTAATTAACATGTGGGACAAGTGACTTATTCAAGATTAGTTTGTAAGAGGTAGCTTTATCTACTAAGGGATATCTTGATCTAGGCAACTAAGACTCAAAGGAAAGAAAAGAGGAAATAAGGAAAGGAAAAATAATGACGAGACGAGAAAAGACTAATTAATGCTTATTTATAAAATTGTCATCAAAGTCTTTGATGATGTCTTTCATTGTGATAGAGACAATCTGCTTATAACGAAGAAAACATTGAGGGGTTGTTGTCGCAACCTACCCTTCAGCGGGAGGGCGACGCGTGACTTGCGGGTGCGTGTTTCAAGAAAGGAATATGCGCGGAGTCGCCACCAACGTTTATTTGAGGAAAACGTCGGAAAAACCGGAAAAGACGTGATCTACGAACTCTAAGTGAAAGGTTCGGGAGTTGCATTTACGCACGGGGAAGGTATTAGCGCCCCACGCGTCCGTCACAAGAGACAACCGCCTTTAATCAAATGTGCAAATATGACTTCAATTTATATTTTTTTCCCTTTTTATGTTCTTATGTCTTTTTATGCCTTTTTATGTTTTTATCTTTTTGTGGTCGACAAGGGGCGTTTCCCTTTGCTCTTACGTATTCCTCAATTGTGATGAGAAAATCAGACCTACGCAGTTCTTTATAAAGGGGAAATCAAGCGATTCTTTTTACTTGGAAGGAGGTCCTTTTAAGGCGTTGGACCTTAAAATGACCCATATTTACTTGGTGAGAAAAACTGAGGTATCGAATCTTAAAATCCTTTTTAGTGATTTTTGCGAACGAGCTTGACTTTGCGAGTTGATTTTAGCCTTAGTTTCACTTTAGTTATCAGTCAATTCAATTAAGAAAGATAAATCCCAAAGAGAAACGTTCGATTGATTTTTTTGGTTTATTTTACTAAAAGATATTTTTTGATTATTATATTATTATTTTACCTCTTTTTGGTTTCCAACGTGGTTACGACATGACCGAACGGTCGGATTTCATTTTAACAGAAATTAACGGATATTACAAATCAAATGATCGATGGAAATTTATTTTATTTTATGATTAGGCGAGAAAATGACTTAAGTAAATGACTAAAGCACGTCAAAAGGGGGTACGGAAAGTAAATGAAACTAGAATAAAAGTACGCAAAACAAATGGGGACCACCAAGGGTACATAGAATGAATTGAAATCTTCGATTTCGGGAACTTACCGGTTGAAGACCGAAGAACGACGAAGAACGAACGAAGAACGGTTGAAAATCTTCGCGAAATCACCCACGGAAACGTTACGGAAGCGCCTCGGCTTGGATTTTCTTCACGGAAACAATTTTTCTCACTAATTTTAAGTGAATCTCAGATACCAGGAGGGTTGAACATTTTTCTCGTTCACTCCTCCCCCTATTTATAGGAAAATAGGGGAGGAGCTTGCCACCCAGCTTGCCCAGGCGAGCTAGGTTGCTTCCTCCAGAAGCAACCGCCATCTGGAGGAACATCCTGGAAGGCCCAATGGACCTGGTTTCTATCTGAACCCCCATTTTTACTAAATACACCCCTGCCTTTTTTTGGTGATTCTTTTTCCGTAAAGTTACAGAAACTTACGAATTTCGTAATGATACTTATTTTCTTTCCGTAATGTTGCAGAACTTTACGGATTACGTAATCATCCCTTTTTCGCCTTCCGGAACGTTATAGAACTTTACAGATTGCACACTAACACTTCCTTTTAATTTCCAGCATGTCACGGAACTTCACGGATTGTGCTACGACGCTTTTCTTTTGGCTTCTGGCATGTCCCGGAACTTCACAAATTGCCTAACGATGGGTGCCAAATACCTCGAAGTGGTCAAACGAGGGTCGCATCCCAACAACGGATGGTCCCCAGATGAAATTAAGGTATGACAGTTGCCCCTCTTTACTTGTCTTTTATTAGAGATAAAAGGGAAGTAAAGATATGACACAAATTTCGTTCGAGCGAAACACCATTCGGCCAGTGAACCTCCATGCCAGCAGAACCTGCAAAAATATGAAAATGATCAGTACTGACACATCATCCTGATACTGTAGAATTTGTTCCTCTTGGTTCATACAAGACGCAGAATGACCATAATTTGTCTCTGCGTTTTGTTCGACACGATCGAGCCTGGGCGGCGAGACACAAAATGACCATAATTTGTCTCTATGTGCCACCGGACACGATCGCCTCTGGTTGGCGAAAAGGTGCGCGGAATGACCATAATTTGTCTTCACCCACCTCTCGACTTACTGTCCCCGAATGACAAAGGGCGCAGAATCTGTCTCTGCGCGTTTATCACTCGACTTGCGAAATCTGAATGACAAAGGGCGCAGAATCTGTCTCTGTGCGTTTACCACCAAACTTGTTGTTCCTAAATGATAAAGGGCGCAGAATTCGTCTATGCGCGTTTATCCACTCAGCTTGCTACTCTTGAATGATAAAGGGTGCAGAATCTGTCTCTGCGCGTTTACCACCCAACTTGTTGTTCCTGAATGATAAAGGGCGCAGAATTCGTCAATGCGCGTTTATCCACTCAGCTTGCTGCTCTTCAATGATAAAGGGTGCAGAATCTATCTCTGCACGTTTACCACCCAACTTGTTGTTCCTGAATGATAAAAGGCACATAATTCGTCTATGCGCGTTTATCACCCAATTTGCGAAATCTAAAATGGCAAAGGGCGCAGAATTTGTCTATGCACGTTTACCACTCGACTCGCTGCTCCTGAATGATAAAGGGCACAGAATCTGTCTCTGCGCGTTTACCACCCAACTTGTTGTTTCTGAATGATAAAGGGCGCAAAATTCGTCTATGTGCGTTTATCCACTCAGCTTGCTGCTCTTGAATGATAAAGGGCGCAGAATTCGTCTATGCGCGTTTACCACTTGACTCGCTACTCCTGAATGATAAAGGGCGCATAATTCGTCTATGCACGTTTATCACTAATCGAGCGTGCGGATAACCGCATGTCATCAGGCCCGCCGCCTCTGGATGACAAAAGCCGTAGAAGACGACGTTAGTCTCTGCGTGCTATCATGCTTTGAGTCTTATAGATAGCAAAATTATTTTGAAAGTGCGGGACCAAATGGTTCCCGCATGTCATCGGGCCCGCCGCCTCTGGATGACAAAAGGTGCAGAAGACGACGTTAGTCTCTGCGTGCTATCATGCTGTGAGTCTTATAGATAGCAAAAAGGTGTGGGACCAAATGGTTCCCGCATGTCATCGGGCCCGCCGCCTCTGGATGACAAAAGGTGCAGAAGACGACGTTAGTCTCTGCGTGCTATCATGCTTTGAGTCTTATAGATAGCAAAAGAAAGTGCGGGACCAAATGGTGGTGAGGGTACTAGTACCCAAGGGTGGCGAGGGTGTCCAGCCCTCTGAAGCTTAGGGCGTGCAGCCTTCTGAAGGCGATGACGTCTAGTCCTCTAAAGGTGAGGACGTGTGGCCCTCTGAAGGTGAGGACATCTAGTCCTCTGTTGGCGAGGACGTGTAGTCCTCTGAGGACTAGGGCGTGTAGCCCTTCGACGGCGAGGACGTCTAGTCCTCTAAAAGTGAGGACGTGTGGCCCTCTGAAGGTGAGGACATGTAGTCCTCTGTTGGCGAGGACGTGTAGTCCTCTGAGGACGAGGGCATGTAGCCCTCTGAAGGCGAGGACGTGTAGTCCTCTGATGGCGAGGACGTGTAGTCCTCTGATGGCGAGGACGTGTAGTGCTCTGAAGGTGAGGGCGTGCAGCCCTCTGAAGGTGAGGGCGTGTAACCCTCCAAAGGCGAGGACGTGTAGTCCTCTCAAGGGGAGGACGTATAGTCCTCTGAAGATGAGGGTGTGTAACCCTCTGAAGGTGAGGGCGTGTAGCCCTACAAAGGCGAGGGCGTGTAGCCCTCTAATGGCGAGGACGTGTAGTCCTCTAAAGGCGACGGCGTGTAGCCCTCCAACGGTGAGGACGTGTAGTTCTCTGAAGGCGAGGACGTGTAGTCCTCTAAAGGCGAGGGCATGTTGCCCACTAAAGGGGAGGACGTATAGTCCTCTGAAGATGAGGGTGTGTAACCCTCTGAAGGTGAGGACGTGAAGTCCTCTGAAGGCGAGGACGTGTAGTCCTCTGATGGTGAGGACGTATAGTCCTCTAAAGGTGAGGATGTGTGGCTCTCTGAAGGTGAGGGCGTGTAGCCCTACAAAGGCGAAGGTACATGACCCTTTGAAGGCGAGGATGTGTAGTCCTCTGAAGGTGATGACGTGTAGTCCTCTGAAGGCGAGGGCGTGTGGCCCTCTGAAGGCGAGGATGAGTAGTCCTCTGAAGGCGAGGACATGTAGTCCTTTGGAGGCGAGGACGTGTAGTCCTCTAAAGAAGATAGGTACTAGTACCCAAGGGTTCACCCTTATGAGAATGCAAGAGATTGACTCATCGAGAGGGCCGATCATCCCAAATTCAAAAGATTGGACATTAAATGTAGGAAATCTATGCAGTTAACATGAATTTTAGGGATGCAGATGCATGCAACCTTTGCCGTGAAATTTGGTAAATGCGGACTTCATATGAAATAATGCAATGTAATGGAAAGTTGTACAATGTTCATGTCATTCTTTCCTTGTTTTGTGATTTTGATTTTGAATTATTATTTTTTTATTTTGAAACCACAGATTGACTGTCCTTTTGAAAGAGGTGATAATTCATGCAACCTTATCCTATCTTTTGCAAATCTCTCCGGGAACTCCCTTTGAGTGTATGTTCTGTTTGATTTAGTCACTTGACCATTTTGGAGTGACGGCTGTTGCAACATGCCCCTTTGCGCGGGCGAGCGAGGCGAGGCTCACGGGTGCGCTTTCCAAAGGAGGAAAGATGCGTGGAGTCTCCACCAACGTTTATTTGTGGAAAACGTCGGAAAAACCGAAGGAAACCGGTCAGAAACGAAAATTCTAAGTTCGGGAGTTGTATTTACGTTTGAGGAAGGTATTAACACCTCTCACGTTTGTCTCAAAGGACAACAACCTATTTTTTAGAATTGTGAAATTGTGTTATCTTACCTTTTATTTCTTTTTAATTTTTTGAGGTCGACAAAAGCGGGGCTTTTGCTCCTACCTACCCTCCATCGAAGAGGAAATCAGACCTACGTAGTTCTTTCTTAAGGGTGAATCACACGATTTCTTTTCACTTGAAAGGTGATCATTTAAAGGCGTTGGACCTTAAAAATGATCCATTTACTTGGTAAGAAAGACTAAGATAATAAACTTTCAAATCCTTTTTTAGTGATTTTTTTGTGGACGAGCTTGACTTGGCGGGTTGTGATGCAAGCTCCATTGGAGCTTCTAGGCCTAGGATCTTCTTCATCAATGGATTCCTTTGCTTCTTGGAAGATGAATGGCAGCGGAATGGAGAAAGGAAGAGAGAGAGGAGACGCCACTTCAAGGAGAAGATGAGTCTAGAAGAAGCTCACCACCATAGGAGGCCATGGATAAGAGCTTGGAGGAAGAAGGAGATGAATGAGGGGAGAGGGAGAGAAGAGCACGAAATTTTGTGCTCTAAATGAGCTTTGAAATCTGAAGTTTAATATTCAAATGATCAAAGTTCAAAGAAATGCACACACATGACCTCTATTTATAGCCTAAGTGTCACACAAAATTGGAGGGAAATTCAAATTTCACATGAATTTGAAATTGAATTTGTGAAGCCAAACTTTGGAGCCAAAATTTCACTAATTATGATTAGTGAATTTTAGTTATGGTTCAGCCCACTAATTGATTCCAAGATTCTCCACTAAGTGTGCTTAGGTGTCATGAGGCATGAAAAACATGAAGGACATGCACAAAGTGTGACTATATGATGTGGCAATGGGGTGTAGTAAGCAAATGCTCACCTCCCCCTCTAAAATTTAATTGGATTGGGCTTCTACCAATTCAATTAAATTTATTTCCAACCACACACATCAAATATCCACTTAGTGCATGTGAAATTACAAAACTACCCCTAATACAAAAACTAGTCTAGGTGCCCTAAAATACAAGGGCTGAAAAATCCTATATTTCTAGGGTACCCTACCTACATTATGGAGCCCTAAATACAAGGCTCAAAAATAATGAAACCTTAATCTAATATTTACAAAGATAAGTGGGCTCGTACTTAGCCCATGGGCCCGAAATCTACCCTAAGGCTCATAAGAACCCTAGGGCCTTCTCTTGCATCTCTGGCCCAATCGACTTGGAGTTTTTCTATCCAATGCCCTTGCGGGGTAGGATTGCATCATTGTTTTAGCCTTAGTTTCACTTTAGTTATTAGTCAATTCAATTAAGAATGAGAAATCCCAAAGAGAAAGCGTCCGATTGATTTTTCGCTTTATTTTACTAAAAGGTATTTTTTGATTATTATATTATTATTTTACCTCTTTTTTGATTTCCAACGTGGTTACGGCACGACCGAACGGTCGGAATTCATTTTAACAGAAATTAACGGATATTACAAATCAAATGATCGGTGGAAATTTATTTTATTTTTTGATTAGGCGAGAAATGACTTAAATAAATGACTGAAGCGCGTCAAAAGGGGGTGCAGAAAGTAAATGAAAACGAGAATAAAAGTAAATGAAACAAAATGGGGACCACCACGGGTACATAGGATGAATTGAAAAGCTCGGTTTGGGGTACTTACCAGTTGAAGACCGAAGAAAATGAAGAACGAACGATGAATGTCGAAGAACGGTTGAAAATCTTCGCGTAATTACCCACAGAAACATTACGGAAGCTCCTCGGCTTGGATTTTCTTCACGGAAACAATTTTCCTCAGCAATGTTAAGAGAATACGAGGTGCCAAGAAGGCTGAACCCCTTCCTTCTTCATTCCTCCCCTTATTTATAGCAAAATAGGGGAGGAGCTTGCCACCCAGCTCGCCTAGGCGAGCCAGGTTGCTTCCTTCAGAAGCAACCGCCTTCTGGAGGAAGAATCTGGAAGGCCCAAGTGGGCCTGATTGCTATTTGCACCCCCTTTTTTACTAAATGCACCCCCTTTGCTTTTTTTGGTGATTCTTTTTCCGTAACGTTATGAAACTTTACAAATTTGGTAACGATACTTATTTTCTTTCCGTAAGGCTACAGAACCTTACGGATCATGTATTTACTCTTTTTTAGCTTTCGAAGAAGTTACGGAAACTCACGGATTGCGTAACAATACTTCCTTTTGGTTTCCGCCATATTACGGAATTTCACGGATCACGTAACCATGCTTTCTTTCGATTCTCGACGCGTCTCGGGACTTCACATATTGTGCAACAAAAGGTGCTAAGTACTTCGAAGCGGTCAATCAAAGGTTGCATGCCATCAAGCAATAGTCCCCGGACGAAATTAGGGTATGACAGTTGCCCCTCTTTACTTACATTTTATCGGAGATAAGAGGAAAGTAAAGATAAAAACACTTATTTCGTCTGTCTTTGCCCTTTCCGTGATTAGTCTATGACGACTCTCGTCTCTACTTCTTCTTTTTTCTGCACAACACAAAACAAAATACAAACAACAACAAAGACAACAATAACATAATATACATATACACACATGTTTGGCGAAGGAACCAATCGGGAAAATAACAAAAACACATTTCCCAGTCACCGGAGGCTCTGCACTTGACGGTGGAGGACACATGAACAGCGCTAGGCAATCAATTCATGGGTCTCCGAACAAAAGGGGAGAATGGCGAATTGCAATAGGCAATCACTTCGCGTGGCTCCAGACTCATTGGTGGAGGATGCATGAACGACAATCAATTCATGGGGCTCCGAATAAAAGTGGAGAATGGAGAATTGCGCTAGGCAATCACTTCGCGTGGCTCCAGACTCATTGGTGGAGGATGCATGAATGACAATCAATTCATGGGGCTCCGAATTAAAGTAGAGAATGGAGAATTGCATTAGGCAATCACTGCGCGTGGCTCCAGACTCATTGGTGGAGGATGCATGAACGACAATCAATTCATGGGGCTCCGAATAAAAGTGGAGAATGGAGAATTGCACTAGGCAATCACTTCGCGTGGCTCCAGACTCAGTGGTGGAGGATGCATGAACGACAATCAATTCATGGGGCTCCGAATAAAAGTGGAGAATGGAGAATTGCACTAGGCAATCACTTCGCGTGGCTACAGACTCATTGGTGGAGGATGCATGAACGACAATCAATTCATGGGGCTTCGAATAAAAGTGGAGAATGGAGAATTGCACTAGGCAATCACTTCGCGTGGCTCCAGACTCATTGGTGGAGGACAGATGAACAGTGCTAGGCAATCAATTCATGGGTCTCCGAACAAGATTTGCTGGCAGGACCAAATGGTCCACCGATTTTTTCGCCTGAAAAGGCAAACATGCTTTTTGCAAAGAAAAATAAATCATTCGCGAGAGCACCATATCTTAGAGAAACAATATACTCATGCCAAGGGTAATCTTCCTTGTAACCAAAAATGTAGGGCAGGATGTCAACATTTAGCTTTTAATGAACATTCAGGGGAAACATCGGGTCAAGCTGAAACTGGGAATAAATCGCTCATAATGTATAAAAGACTCACACATGCAAGTGTTTTACCCTAATCCCAAACCATAACTACACCATGACTTTATTTTGCACACAATTTCCTATCGAGTCAAAGATCAACACGTACGATCACGGATCAATAGGATTTTCTCGAGGGTAGTATTTTTAGGAGAGGAAGCTGGGTGTTTCGGTCTTTTCCTCTTTGTTTATGTGGGGCGGGATACCGCCAGTTGAGAATGAGTTTGAGTGGCAATCCGAAAGGAAGAACCACCAAAAAATGGGTTTTCCTTTGCCGGCAGTCACTTACCTTGCCAAAAATTTATCTGGTTTGAAGAATTTCTATTCTCTTTCTTTCATTGATCGGGAATTACTCTGTTTTCCTCCGATCTTTTCCTTTTTACTTTCTTCCGATCTTTGATCGGGAATCCTTCTTTTCCTTTCTTTTCATTTTTTTTCTTTTCTTCCTTTTCATTTTTTCCTTTTTCATTCCTTTCTTTGGGAAATCGAGTTTTAGCATTCTATTTGCTCTCCCTTGAGGAGATTCTGCTGTCCTTTGCTTCAGGGGAAAGGATGAGGATTATTTTTTATAGGCCAAGGTTCAAAAAAGTCTAAGGTTGTGTCTCAATGGGGTCTTTTATCGTGGGAGCCCGATCTTGATATATGGGGAAAAACAAATTCGTGTGTCAAGGTGTTGGTTTCGGGCCGAACTTCCATATTATTCCACAAGGCACGTGCAACAATGATGATTTGGAAACAACGTGCAAAATTAGTCATGGCCACAGCCAGGTGGGCACTCAAGCATCCCGTTCATGGCATTGTGATACTACGGTTGGGAATTTACACAAACAGACCCAACGTTTCCAAATTATGCTCTGTCATCAGTTCAATGAATTCATCCATTCTTATCTCGGTTATTCAGGAAAATAAACTCTTAGCATCAATCCCTTGCTTCTAGAAGATATGTTTGCTCTCTACGAATGATTTATTCTTCCTAACCATAACATGTCGACCTTCAAGGTCTTCCTTTCTTTTTCCTTTTTGTTTCATTTTTATATTCACAAAACTATACACCCATGGCCCTCTACGAGGAAAACTTTTCTTTGTACACCTACATTCTTATACATGACGAACTTTTTCTGTACACGCATTAGAACTCTTTCTCTTTACGTCACACGGTCTATATACGAACCCTATTCATGTTCAAAGATTTTTCTTTTTTTTTTTCAACACACACCTGTGGTTCATACAAAAGTTTCTTTATATACACTCGTTGGTCACACCCACAAGGATTTCTTTTCACACATTATTTACACAGGCAAAAAATCCTTCTATACACATTTTTCTTCTACATACATATATAAGAAACATTTTTCTTTTTCTTTATATACATAGACATTTTATTCACAACGCTTTTTTCTTTTTATCACGATTTTGGTTCATTTTATTTTTATTTTGGACGACGTTCCTAAATGAAAAACTCTTCGCGATTCCGAAATTTCAACAAACACTATTGACAACAACGAAGTAAATACTAACGTAACAGTTCAAACGACATGTATGCGCAAAACAAAAGTCAATCAAAATGAAACAAACGTTAGTCCCTTAGTTAGACAAAAATAAAATGATACGTAACAGATAAAAGAGGAAACATAAAAAGAGAATATGGATCTAGGGATCTCCCAATCATGTGGCTCTGCTCCCTCCCAAGAAATCAAGCAAATCGGTCATCTCCTCGTCCTCGCGGGCCTCATCTGCCTCACCGGGAGCCTCTGCGGGTGCCTCCCTTGCCTGGGCCTCAGGCCAATCTCCGGGCCATGTGACCTCTACCCTGAATTGATCCGGAGTAGGGCATGGAAAAGAAGCAAAACCCTGGCTCTGCAGGCTGAGGCTAAGTTGGTAGAGAGAGTCATGAGTCTGCACGTGCGCCCTGTGGTTAGCCGCCTGCTGGCGAACCAAATGTCGTAAATACCGCTGTCACAACATGCCCTTTTGCGGGCGTGCGAGGCAAGGCTCACGGGTGCGCTTTCCAAAGGAGGAAAGATGTGCGGAGTCGCCACCAACGGAAAACGTCGGAAAAACTGAAGGAAACTGGTCAAAATGAAAATTCTGTTCGGGAGTTGTATTTACGTTTGAGGAAGGTATTAGCACCTCTCACGTTTGTCTCAAAGGACAACAGCCTCATTTTTAGAATTCTGGAAATTGTGTTACCTTTACTTTTATTTCTTTTTATTTTTTTGAGGTCAACAAAAGCGGGGCTCTTGCTCCTACGTACCCTCCATCGAAGAGGAAATCAGACCTACGTAGTTCTCTCTTAAGGGTGAATCAAACGATTCTTTTTACTTGGAAGGTGATCATTTTAAGGCGTTGGACCTTAAAAATGATCCTTTTTACTTGGTAAGAAAAATTGAGATGATAAACTTTCAAATCCTTTTTTAGTGATTTTTTTTGCGGACGAGCTTGACTTGGCGGGTTGATTTTAGCCTTAGTTTCACTTTAGTTATTAGTCAATTCAATTAAGAATGAGAAATCCCAAAGAGAAAGCGTCCGATTGATTTTTTGCTTTATTTTACTAAAAGGTATTTTTTTATTATTATATTATTATTTTACCTCTTTTTTGATTTCCAACGTGGTTACGACACGACCGAACGGTCGGGATTCATTTTAACTAAAATTAACGAATATTACAAATCAAATGATCAGTGGAAATTTATTTTATTTTTTGATTAGGCGAGAGATTACTTAAATAAATGACTGAAGCACGTCAAAAGGGGGTACGGAAAGTAAATGAATTGAAAAGCTCGATTTGGAAACTTACCCGTTGAAGAACGAAGAACGGATGAACAACGGTGAATAACGGAGGAAAACCTTCACGGATTTGCTTACGGAAACATCTCGAAAGCGTTACGGAAGCACCTCGGCTTGGATTTTCTTCACGGAAACAATTTTTTTCACCCAGTTGGGTCCGGGATCCGGGATCCTTAGAACAGCCCCCTTCAGCCTATTTATAGGAAAAAGGGGGAGGAGCTTGCCGCCCAGCTCGCCCAGGCGAGCTGGGTTGCTTCCTCCAGAAGCAATCCAACTTCAAAAAATCATTCTGGAAGGCCCAATTCAAAATTTCGAAATTGCTATTTGCATCCCCCCTAATTTTGATAAGTTCACCCCCCTTCTTTTGTAATTTACGGAAAAGTTACGGAAGCCTTATGGAAGCATATAGGACTTGATTTTCTTCTTTTCTTCTCTTCCCCCTTACCCGTTTTAAGTGAAATATGCTTAATTAGGGTTATGGGAATTTTACGGAAGCATTACGGGTGTCCCGGAATCCCATTTTTTAACAAAACGGGAGAGGTGGTTGCCACCTAGCTCGCCCAGGTGAGCTCAGCTCGCCTAGGCTAGCTAGGTTGCTTCCACCTTAAGTAAGAAATTGCCCAGAAACCTCTAGGAGGGCCCAGATTCAAAAATTACTATTTGCACCCCCCTTTTACTAAATACACCCCCTTTGCCCTTTTTTGGCGATTCTTTTTCTGTAACGTTACGAAACTTTACGAATTTCGTAACGATACTTATTTTCTTTCCGTAAGGTTACAAATCCTTACGGATCATGTATTTACTCTTTTTTTTATCTTTCGAAGAAGTTACGAAAACTCACGGATTGCGCAACACCTTTTTTTGGTTTCCGCCACATTACGGAATTTCACGGATTGCGTAAACCTGCTTCCTTTTGATTTCCGGCGTGTCTCGAGACTTACATATCGTGCAACAAAGGGTGCCAAGTATTTTGAAGCAGCCAATCAAAGGTTGCATATCATCAAGTAATAATCCCCGGACGAAATTAGGGTATGACAACCGCTCCGTGTCAAATGACCCAGCTGGGTCAGCCTGAAAAGGTGGTGGCGGTGCGTCTGGGGCCTGAGGGTCGCCACCCTGTGCCTGTCTAGCTGTGCAGTAATTCTCTATGAAAGCGCGGGTGATCGACGATCGGATCACCTTACTAGGTGCGACAGGAACCCCGAACGACTGGCAGAGACCCGTGATCAATGCCGGAAAACCCAGGGCCCTGTTAGACTTATTTGGGTCCAGAGGGTGCCTGGTAGGTGGCATACCTGCAAATAGATAAATGGCATTAGCGATCAACTGAGCCACGTGAATGCTCATCCGTGTCAGGATGGCGTACACCAGCTGACACTTCGGCAGGGGGAGGTCGGAATTATGATCGCTGGGCTGGATGTTGCTGAGCAGCAACGTCATCCATATCTGTGTCAGGGTAGTCATGTTGGTGCGCATGATCCGCACCCGTCTCCCAGCAGCAGTCCGGGCAAAATCCTGCCCCGGTATACACAGCAACTGGGCGATGGCCTCCTCATCAAACCCATCGGCCCGATTCCTCCTCTGGCCATACTCGCACTCCTGGCCCTCCTCCAGCACTAAAGGGTATCCCAGGAACTGGCTAAGGGCATCCGCATCAAAAGGGATCCACTGACCCCTCACCTAAGATCGCATATCCCGCACGCCCTCCTGTGTAGGCCAAGCATTGGCATAAAATTCCAGGACTATGTCTGGGTCGAACTTGGCCATAGGGGTAACCAGCGATGCCCACTGCCGGCGAACTATCTCTTCCTGGAAGTCGGTATACTCATCGTCCCTAAGCTGGACGCGTCTCTCCCGGTGGAATGACCATCCTTTGATGGCCTCGAAACGCTGCTGGTGTTCAGCACTCCGGAAGCGATGGCTGTCATACTCAGGAGCGGCACTGGTCCCTTCAGCCGCTTTGTCCTTCCTGGATCTCTTTGCAGGAAGCTTTCTCGGAGCCATTTCCTGCGAGGACAAACATTTTGGGAAGTTAGTCTTACAAGATAATCTTATCTTAACACAAAAATGACATGCTAATCCTTCCAATTTAAAACGAACTCATGCACACGTTTAATGTAACACATTTATGCACATGCATATGTGTAAAATATCCTATTATTTATGTCAACGTACAAGGATATCCAACACATTCTAGTTACCACACATATATATACATCTTTGAAAAGAACACACATTCTCGTGCTCAAGGCATTGTGTCAAAATTTACACTTAACCACATCCTAAATATTTTGCTATCACAAACTACCTACACATATTTGAAGTATTTATCATACAAATTTTGTTGTTTCACTCACATTTATTTATATGCACATTGGAAAGCCAATTACGTCATGCACATACTTGCATTTGAAAAGGAAATTCCAGGCCATCATATATTCATTTTGGAAGCGTCCTAGGCCCTTTTTGACATGGGTACATTTTTTAAAAAGCTCCTAATGCTACCTATCCTCAAATACGCATATGTTGAAAGACATTTTTCTGCTACTCATTCACACTTTGCAAGGAATTTTATGCCATATATTCACATATATACACACCATTGAAAGGTGTTTTCCATGCTACCTATATTTACACACATATTTACATACCATTGAAAGGTATTTTCCATGCTACCTAGGTGCAAAGTACCCCTTATGGGGCAGCCCAAATTCGGGCAAAAAACTCTCACAAGCATATCCTAACTTTCATGCCTTTCTACTTTTAAAACCAAAATTCAGATTTTTAGACATAAGCTATGTTTCCTTGCATCAAAACTAAAAGCTTGGGTTCTTAAGCTTAGAACTGCATGTGGGCACCTATTTCGAAACCTATATGTTGTCCCTATGTATATAAAACAGTCCCGCAATCCCAATCTTACAAAACTATATTCATATGTCATTGGGGCATTTCACCAAGCACTTGGTGGGTGCGTGTTTAGGCATAAATTGCAAGAGAATGGGGGCAATGTGGCATGCCCCATTGTTTCAGAATACCACATAGGCCTAAGGCCATCCCCTACAACCCCTCAACTCTAACAAATCAAGCATAAAAAACCCCAAAACTGCCCCCACAAACATGAGCACATTCTCACAATTTAGAGCACCAAAAGATGAACAAAACGCACCAACGGAAAGCTAAAAAACTCAAGGATTGAATACTTACTTGCTGGAGTGAGTAGGAATACCAAAAACGAAAGCAAAATGCGACCAAAAGTGGCTTGGGGGAGCAAAAACCGAAGCCTCGTGAGTTTTCTCCTTTTGAATGAGGGGAGGGGGGGAGTTTCTTGGTGCAGAAAACGTCCCCCTCCCTCATTTTTTATAATATGGTGCAGGGGTTGCTCGCCCAGGCGAGCTAACCTGCCAAATTTTTTATTTTTTTTTATTTTTTTTTTAGGGAAAACATAACCATGCCCCCCCCCCCTTACAGGTTAGTGTCTGCCTACTTGAACCTACTTAAGTTAGAATCAGGCATCGATTACTTATTTAACACAAACAATAGTAATAAATACTGTGAATTCAAAGGATACTGGGCTGCCTTGCAGCGACGTTCTCTGCTTGTCCAGCGCTGGGAAGGGACAACGATCGGTCGGTCGTGACCCTATCCCCCATTTGCATCCATCCCTAAGTACCTGCAAGTAGGAAACAAACAATGTGCGGCCAATCGTGACCGGGTCATTGTCTTACCTTGGTTGATTTCTGCCGTCAACTTGTCTCGACTTCTGACCATGGCCTAAGACGATTCTGCCCCTGTTACCACAAGATATGCATGTGTACGTGCATGCATGAATGTTTTTAATTCAATGATTTTCTTAGTGAAGGCGGGTTAGGTTCAGTTTTAATTTAAGCGCTTGGGGCACCCCATGAATCGAGCAAAGAGGGCTCAGGTTATTACAAACTAACACAAGGTTTAAAACTAAAGTGAGGACTGAAGCCTCACCCGTCTTCTCTTCTTTAAAAGAAATGAGACAATTACAGTGAATGGGAATCCCTGGAGGAAACCAAGAAGAACAAAAAACTCATAAATAAAAGAACATGCAATTGTCCTCTCAATTGCCCCAGACTTCAAGCGTAATATCGCTTAACGACATCGAAGTTCATGGGCGAGGGTAGCTCCTCGCCATCCATGTTTGTGAGTATCAGAGCACCCCCAGAAAAAGCTATTTTCACAACGAAAGGTCCTTCATAATTCGGGGCCCACTTGCCTCGATTATCCTTAACAGCGTGGGACATCTTCTTCAGCACAAGGTCCCCCTCGTTGAACTTGCGCGGGCATACCTTCTTGTCGAACGCGTTCTTTATCCTTCGTTGATACAGACGCCCATGGCTCATGGCCGTCAAACGCTTACCTTCAATAAGGTTGAGTTGGTCGTAGCGTGCTTGAGCCCATTCTGACTCTTCTAGGCCTGATTCCGCTATTATCCTCTGAGAAGGAACCTCTACCTCAAATGGGAGTACCGCTTCCATCCCATAAACCAAAGAATACGGCATTGCCCCAGTAGAAGTTCGTACCGAGGTTCTATATCCGTGCAGGGCGAAAGGAAACATCTCATGCCAATCTTTATATGACACCATCATCTTTTGAACAATCTTCTTAATATTCTTATTTGCAGCTTCTATAGCCCCATTCATCTTCGGCCGATAAGGGGTGGAGTTATGATGCTGGATCTTGAAATCCTCGCACATTTCCTGCATCATTTTGTTGTTTAGATTGGTGTCATTATCAGTAATGATCTTCCTAGGGAGTCCGTATCGACAAATCAGCTCCCTCTTTATGAATCTAACCACCACACTTCTCGTGACATTAGTGTAAGAAGCCGCTTCGACCCATTTGGTGAAGTAATCTATCGCCACAAGAATGAAGCGGTGACCATTCGAAGCTTTGGGTTCGATGGCCCCAATGACATCTATTCCCCACATGGAAAAGGGCCAAGGGGTGGACATAACATTCAGAGGATGTGGCGGAACATTGACATTGTCCGCCTATGCCTGACATTTATGACACTTCCTTACATGGGCGCAGCAATCACTCTCCATATTGAGCCAGTAATAACCGACCCTAAGGATCTTCCTGGCCATACCATGCCCATTGGCATGTGTCCCAAATGAACCCTCGTGGATTTCCTCAATCATGAAATTCGCCTCTTTGGCATCTACGCATCGTAGGAGGGTCATGTTGTGGTTTCGTTTGTACAGGATGGTACCACTTACAAAGAAACCAGTAGCCAATCTCCTTAACGTTCTTTTGTCATTGTCGGAAATCCCCGGTGGATATTCTTTGTTCTCAACATATTGCTTGATATCGAAGTACCACGGTTTCCCATCCCGCTCTTCCTCTATCGCACAACAATACGCTGGCCTGCCCTGAGATCTAAATTCAATGTACGGCAGATCCCCGTGTGGGGCGAGTTGAAACATGGATGCCAGGGTGGCCAATGCATCGGCCATTTGATTCTCTTCCCGAGGTATGTGGTGGAAAGAAATGTCATCAAAGAACTCGGCTAGCTTCAAAATTTGAGTTTGATAGGGTATTAACTTCGGATCCCTAGTTTCCCATTCTCCTTTCAACAGGCGTATTACCAAAGCCGAGTCTCCATACACTTTGAGTAGTTTTACATCAAAATCAATGGCCGCTTGAATCCCGAGGGCGCACGCTTCATACTCGGTCATATTGTTGGTACAATCGAAACCTTGCCTAGTCGTGAAAGGAATACACTGATCATCCGGGGATACAAGGGCTGCCCCTACTCCATGACCCAAAGCATTAGATGCCCCATCGAAGCAAACAATCCATTTGTCTATGTCCTCGTGCGTCTGCTTCTCTTCAAACAGGGCCATGATGTCTTCATCCGAGAACTCAGGGTGCATCGGCCGATAATCTTGGAGGGTTTGCTAGGCCAAATAATCTGCCAAGGCGCTTCCCTTTATCGCCTTTTGGGTGACGTACACGATATCGAATTCAGATAGTAGTACCTGCCACCTAGCGATTCGTCCCGTGAGGGCCGGTTTCTCAAAGATGTATTTCACGGGATCCATTTTGGAAATAAGCCACGTGGTATGGCTGAGCATGTACTGCCTAAGCCGATGTGATGCCCATACCAGAGCACAACACGTCCTTTCCAGCATTGAGTAATTGATCTCACATGCGGTAAACTTCTTGCTTAGATAGTAAATGGCTTGTTCCTTTTTCCCAAAATCATCGTGCTGACCCAACACGCACCCCATAGACTCGTCCAACACAGTCATGTACGGGAAAAGAAGTCTTCCTGTTTCAGGTGGCATGAGCACCGGGGGGTTTGCGAGACTCTGTTTGATCTTCTTGAAGGCCTCTTGGCAGTCGCTGTTCCACAGGATCGCGTGGTTCTTACGTAATAGCTTGAAAATGGGCTCACATGTAGGGGTGAGTTGTGAGATAAATCTCGCGATATAATTCAACTTGCCCAAAAAACCTCGAACCTGCTTCTCCGTGCGTGGTTCTGGCATTTCAAGAATGGCCTTCACTTTCTCGGGATCTATCTCTATCCCTTTCTGACTTACGATAAATCCCAGCAACTTCCCCGACTTTACCCCGAAGGTGCACTTGGTTGGGTGTAGCTTCAGTTGGTATTTCCGCAACCTTCCGAACAGCTTACGCAGATTGACGAGGTGTTCGTCCTCAGTCCGAGATTTGGCAATCATGTCATCTACGTAGACCACTATTTCCTTATGCATCATGTCATGGAACGCTGATAGGTTGCCCCGGCATTTTTCAGCCCGAAGGCCATCACTTTATAGCAGAACGTTCCCCATAGGGTGACGAAAGTGGTCTTCTCTACACCTTCGGGTGCCATCTTTATTTGATTATACCCCGAGAAACCGTCCATAAACGAGAAAAGGGCGAACTTGGCCATATTATCTACCAATATATCAATGTGTGGTAGAGGAAAATTGTCTTTAGGACTGGCTCGGTTTAAGTCCCGATAGTCTACACACATTTGCACCTTGCCGTCCTTTTTCGGGACCGGGACAATGTTGGCCACCCACTCCGGGTACCGAGCTACAGCTAAGAAACCTGCATCGAACTGCTTTCTTACTTCTTCTTTGATTTTTAAAGACATCTCGGGCCTCATCCTTCGTAGCCTTTGCTTAACTGGGGAAGACCTAGGATTCAAAGGTAACTTATGCTGCACAATGTCGGAGTCCAGACCGGGCATGTCTTGGTACGACCACGCAAAGACGTCTTGATATTCTTGAAGAAGGGTTATCAAGCCTTGGCGGATAGGTGCAGTCATACCGGTTCCTACTTTTACTTCTTTCTTTCCCTCTCCGGTCCCTAAGTTCACCAGTTCGGTTTCTTCTTGGTGAGGCTTCATTTCGCGTTCTTCCTGAGCAATCAACCTCTCCAACTCTGGTGAAAGGACGTCCTCTTCCTCTTCTTCGTTCATCGTTTGGCTTACAGCTCGGTCGAAATCGATCGTCAAACCCTCGTCGTTAGAATCCTCAAAGAATCGACCCTCATATCTATACCAATCAAGACAAAAGAAACCAAAACATGCAAAATGATATGAGAAAAGTTGGGACTGCAAGAACAGATGAATCAAGATCTCTTTGTTTATTTAATAAGGTAGGTTTCACAAAACAAGAGAGAAAGGAAACTATAGCCTCTAATTACATTGAATCAGTGGTATAGACCTCTGACTGGCTTATCACGCGCCAGTTCCCCACTTGGGAATCGGGATGGCATGGCCGTACAAAACTTGGCAGGTCTTAAGGGCAATCCTCTCCGACTGTTGCCACCTCTTCGTCGAACATGATTCCGGCACTGGTGAAACACTGGCTAACATGGTCGGGCCATGTCCTATCTGTCCGGAATCTTGACGGTGCATTCCTCCTTCCCGGCATCCCGGGTTCATACCCCAATCCATACTTGTACGGATTTCCCCTAATATCGACTACGTTGGCATTCCCGAGGCCGTCCTTGCCTAGACCCATTCTGGGCTCATATCCGTGCTTGAGCATCACCTGTGCCACCATTATGGCCGCATTAGAGAGAGAAGGTAGCAGCGGGCTCGTCTCCACAGAGGCACAACTCACCACCTCGAAAGATTGGAAAGTTGTTTCCAATGATTCTTCCGCTGCTTCTACGTATGGTGTGGAAGAGGGGAAGCTTACCAACACATCCTCTTCACCCGACACTATCACTAAATGTCCACCAACTGCGAACTTTAATTTCTGGTGAAGCGTTGAAGGGACCACTCCCAGCGCATGAATCCAAGGTCTCCCCAAGAGGCAGCTATAGGCGGGATTTATGTCCATCAGTTGAAACACCGCATTGCAAGTGTGGGGGCCTATCTGAATGGGAATATCGATTTCCCCCATCACTTCCTGCCAAGTACCATCAAAGGCTCGCACCACCATCGAACTTGGTTTTAAACGTGACGCACTAAAAGGAAGCTTTTCCATGGTGGTCTTCGACATCACATTTAGACTCGATCCATTATCAATAAGTACCTTTGCGACGACATGGTCCATACATCTCACCGACACATGTAGAGCCTTATTGTGTCCTCTCCCTTCAACGTGAATCTCTTCTTCCGCAAGTGCGATATAATTATTGGTGGTTATATGATTAACGATGCCTTCAAAACCCTCCACTGAGATATCATGTGCTACATGGGCATCGTTGAGGACCTTTATCAATAGCGCACGATGAGGCTCGGAGTTTATGAGCAGTTCAAGCAAAGAGATCCTTGCTGGAGTTTTATTCAGTTGCTCAACTACCTTAAACTCGCTTTGTTGGATGAGGCGAAGGAACTCATGAGCCTCTTCCAAAGTCACCGTCTTTCCTTGAAAACCATCTTTCTTTTCGGCCCCTTTTACCACCGGAGGATCCACTTCTTTTGAGGGGGTGGCTATGTCTCTGGGCTCTTGGACCATGGGCGCTTTCCCCTTGGAAGGCAATTCCGCTGAGTGAGGGGGAGCGAACACCCGGCCACTGTGGGTTACGCCACTAAGGCCGGTGATGTTGGTCACCTTGGCTGACAGGGAGTCAACTTCGGTTACAACTCTTTCTCCAAATGCGGGAAGGGTATACTTCCACGGAACGACCTTATTGCTTTGATATGCAAACGGCATCGGCTTGGGCACTGTCCGGGGGTATATGGGCGTGGAGCCGGTCCCTTTCCAAGTAAAACATCTTACAAGGGCTTTGGGGGTTGGGGGAACCTTCCTTTCTTCCGACTGCATGCAAATATGTGGTTCTTCCCTCCCTCCTTTGGACACTTCAAGCTACCCCCAGTCCATGAGCCGCTGAAGCAATTCTTCCACCGCGGGACAGGTTTCCATGTCGTGTGACTCCTCGAGGTGAAATAAACATTCTTCCCTTTCGTCTCCGCCACGGGAGACCATGCATGCCGCTTGCAGCGATTGGTAGATGAAGCGTCTAGAAGTAGCCACCTCTTCTAATCTCTTTGCCCGCGATGGCCCATCCTCTTCGATGGTGTTTACGCTATCCCCTCCATGACTGGCTAGTGGGTTGGTTTTAACATTGGGGCCCTCCTCTTGGAATGATAGCCAGCCGACATTAATTAGGTGCTGCACCTTATACTTGAACGGGATGTAGGAGTCAATGTTGTGTCCGGGAGCTCCACTATGGTATGCACACTTGGCATCCGAGTTGTACCACTTGGGGTATGGTGGCTGGAATACCTTCCCGGGTATGGCCACCACCAAATGATTCTCCAATAATGAAGGCCACAACTCGGAGTAGGCCATGGGAATAGGAGAGAAATCATCTTTGGGGGGCGGGCGGCGTGCATTATTATAGCTTGCATCAGGAGCTGTATTATTGATTGGCTGGGGAGTGGCTGGAGCTGTGTGTTGGGTCGGCGCTCTTTCTGCTGTGGGTGGTCCTTTTACTTGAGTTGGGAGGGAGCTCCCGGCTCGGATTGAAAAGTTCGGGGGGTTGGGTTGGTATGAGCTTTGGATATTTTGGGGTGCTTTCATCCATGTTGGGGCGCTGGTGACCGCGTGGGTATCTCCTTCCTTTTTCCTCGCGCCCACCACTGGGGCTCTTCTGTTGTTGTTGGGGGCCATGTTGGAGGCATATTCGAACTTTCCTTTTCTTAGTCCGGATTCAATTCTTTCTCCGGCGAAGACGAGATCCGCAAAGTTAGCTGGCATGTACCCTATCAGTTTTTCATAGTAGAACGTGGGCAACGTATCTACCATAATTGTGATCATCTCCCTCTCCGTCATGGGCGGGACGACTTGGGCTGCGAGATCTCTCCACCTTTGGGCATATTCTTTAATGGACACATGCTCTCGCTTGGTCATACTCTGAAGCTGGTTCCGATCAGGAGCCATATCCGTATTGTATTGGTACTGCCTAATGAAGGCAGTTGCCAAGTCTTTCCATGACCGGATCTGAGAAGCTTCCAGATTGGTATACCATGCCACTGCTGCTCCGGCCAAGCTGTCTTGAAAGAAATGCACCAACAGCTTTTCATCCGCAGAATACGACCCCATATTTCGGCAATACATCCGAAGATGCCCTTTTGGACATGTCGTCCCTTTGTACTTATCAAAATCTGGTACTTTGAACTTGGGAGGGATGACGATGTCAAGTACCAGACATAGGTCCGCTAAATCCGAGAACGGGTAATTGCCGAGACCCTCTACCGCTCTTAGCCTTTCTTCAAGTGAATCAATCTTTCCCTTATCTTCTGCGAAGGGAACGAATTCTTTTACGGGTGCGGGTGAAGACGTGACATGGCGGACTATGTTTGGTTGGGGTAATTCATGGGGGGGCCGGATCTTTGAGGGGAAGCAGAGGGCCTAGATGGGTATCCCCTTCATCATCTTCTTGCAGGGGATAGTCGGCGTAAGGTGGGAGTTGCCCCTCGAAGGAAGGGGCTTGGCTCAAATCTTCCGGAGCGGCACGGGGAGTGAAGTCCGGAGGCAAGCCACAAGGGTAAGCTTGTGGACTATACCTCCGACCGAACACCGTCGTGTTTCTATCTCGGCCCAAGTTTATTGTGGGCTGTAGCACTGGTTCCGCTTCCTCAACTGCATTGGAGGCGGTCGCTGTGGCATTATCCTCTATAGTTTTCTGGAGTTTTAGCATGGCCTCCGTGATAAAAGCCATTTGATCATTTAAGGCCGATAGGTCGGCCTTCATTTGTTCTTGCACGCCCTCTTCATTATCCATTTTTCTGGATCGAGTGTTATAGGGGTGCCTTTGCGATTTCTTAGTTATGGTGAGTTCCCTAAAGAAACAAACAACGGTGAGTATGCCACCAAAACATGAATATGCAAATGAATGATCAGAGCACTTGGATCCACCTCAAGGTTTTTTTTAGATAACATGATGAGTTCAGAACTTCTCGTTTTATAAAAAAGAACAAAGCTTTCATCTAGCCAAGATTATACAAAAGTGTTACAACAGAATCTAACGATTACTAATTATATGGGCCATCAAATCTATCATGTGTTGACAGTAATTGATTAGCCCGTGAATTTCCTCGGGGGTTGTACACACTTCGGCGATGGCTTTTGCTTTGGCTAGTAGTCGCGGGAGGTCTTGACTTCCATTCAAGGTCAAGGCGAACCTATCCATCCACATAGTCGCTTCTTGATGCAATGCATCAATCACCCTCCCTCTTGTTTCCTTTTCAGCGTACACTGGTGCGAAATCCTCTACTAGCTTTTGCTCATGGGTCACAGACTGGTTTAACTCTTCCTTGTACTGCCCTATGATAGCTAGCATGCTTTGCTCCGTGGCTTCCAAGTGTTGAGCCAAACTCCTCTTGGATCTTGCACAAGCAGCTAACTCTTCCTTTAAGATCATGCCATGCACCCGTGACTGGTCTCTTTCCTCTCTCCGGAGCTTGAGCTCATTGTTGCTACCCCACAAAGCTCCTCGGAATTTATCTCGGCCATGTTCCTCCTTGCGGGCCCTTTTGGTTTCTTGTTCAAGGGCTCTTATAGTGGCCGCGTTTTCCTCTCGTAACTCGGTGCACTCTTTCCGGATGTTTGTAGCGGCTGACTTGAACTTTTCTTTGGCGAGTCTTGCCTTCCCTAGCTCTAATTTTAGAGCTTGGACTTCTTCATCTTCCTCCGGAGCTTTGAAGTTCTTCTCATTGATAACTTTCAACTTGGAGAGCCAATCTAACCCTCGCGTATGAACTTTTAGCCATCCATGATAACCACCAATGACGCCATTACGGATGCCCCTAAGCTCTTTGTCTTTCCTCAACGGACTCCTCCACGCCTTGTGGACTCTTTGTATAACCTTTAGACTTTGTGCGCCGAAATCTCTCACAAGGAAAGGCGAGAGGCTCTCTTCTGTTGGCGCTCCCCTCATGGGGTACCCTAGCTGTCTTATGGCAAGTGCGGGATTATAGTTAATACAACCCCTCGTCCCTATCAACGGAACATTAGGGAAGTCCCCACATGAGAAAAGAACTCCCTCCCTTCCTTCCTTCCATCGAGGAAACCAATTGATTGCGCTGCCTCCTATCCCAGCCAAGTGTTGGTCCCAATTGACTCTTCTTTTTTCGACGCACGAGCGATAACTTTGAAGCGGACACGGGTGTCTTACGTCTTGTTGGAATAGGTGCGAAACCAACCACACACAGAGAGCGGGTAAGCAACAGACAATCTGTGCGCTATTCTTCTCGCACCTTTGGTCAAAGGTATCAAATAAGTCCGCCAAGATAGCCACCACTAGACTTTCCTTGCTATGGTGATATGCAAGGAAAGCATCAATTGCGGCTAAGTCTACCAAACCGTCCACGTTCGGAAAGAGGACAACCCCAAAAATCAGCAAAGCTAGTATGTCCGCAAATGGGACCCACTTCTCTTGGCTTGCCATATCCCTTGCCTTGCCTTCCAAGTATTTCTGCGGCAGGCCCACTACGCCGTTCCGAGTTTGCTTCATGCGATCCAACTCTTTTGCCGAATCTCCGACCACAGCTGCAATCTTACTCAAGGAGGGAAGAAACCCGGAGAAAAGGTACGGTTTTATTCCCCCAAGAGGGCATCCTAATATCTCCTCAAACTCTTCAATAGTCGGTACCATTTGGAAGTCCCCAAACGTGAAGCATCTCAACGGCTGGTCATAGTATTGGGCGAGGAATACAACAGCTTCCGTAAATACCTCCGCTGCAGTC
Organism: Glycine max; assembly: GCF_000004515.6. Lineage (NCBI taxonomy): Eukaryota > Viridiplantae > Streptophyta > Magnoliopsida > Fabales > Fabaceae > Glycine > Glycine max. The sequence goes on from NC_038243.2 coordinate 27,054,173, forward strand.
AAATCTAGAATCTTTCCGTACACTTTGCGGAGGGCTTGCCTTTGGAGAGGTCCCATCAATCGTCCCAATTCCTTGAGGCTGGTGACATCTAGACCCTTAACCTTGACTTGATAAAATCTTTTTCCGTTTTGATTTGTCCCCATCATTTACCTAAAAAAAGGGGTGGATCAAGACTCCGATATGAATGATGCAATGCGTATGCATGAAATGGAAAGAAAACAAAACAAAGGGGTAATTTACATATACGAGACCGCAAAGATCCACCTTTTTAATGCACTAAGTCGTGCAAATGCCTAAGCAAAAAAAAATTAACGAACCTTTAGCAAAACAAATTCCAACAATACATTCTAGAAATAAGATGAAGCAGATGGGTAGACATGTGGAAAGTGGGATACCTGGGAAGCTCTCCTAAACCATACAAAGGATATATGTAAGGTGACCCTCCTAGAAAGTGTGCAAGAGACTCTGCATATAACTACATGTAGGAAACAAAATATAGCTAATGAGAACCAAATGGATCGGAACAGAAGAAATTTTCAATTAAGAAGAATCCACGATTTAGAATAAATTACAAGTGCATAATAACCCAGTAAACTTAACGACATTCTCTTCACAGTGTCCATTGTTGGTTCAACCAAGTAGCGATCATCACTGTGAAGTGCCACATATTGACTCTCTATATGATAATATAATATAAGAACTACAAAACAAACCATAAACCATATACTTACCTTTACTGCCAACTTTGATGGAAGCTTGCTTGTGGAGCTTCTATGGAGGCTGGATCTTTGAGCTTCAATGAGGTCCTTTAATGGTGATTTTCCACCATGGAGATGCATCGGAAGACAAAGGAGAAGAGTTAAGAGGCGGCGCCATCCACTAGGGAATAAGCCATGGAAGAAGGAGCTTCACCACCAAGATGAGCCTTGGATAAGAAGCTTGGAGAGGATGCTTCAATGGAGGAAAAGAAAGAGGGAGAGAAAGAGAGAGTGGGGAGCACCAAATTGAAGGAAGAAAAAGGGAGAGAAGTTGAACTTTGAGTTGTGTCTCACAAGACTCTCATTCATCAAAGTTACAACAAGTGTTACACATGCTTCTATTTATAGACTAGGTAGCTTCCATGAGAAGCTTTCTTGAGAAAACTTCCTTGAGAAGCTTCTTTGAGAAAACTTCCTTGAGAAGCTAGAGTTTAGCTACACACACCCCTCTCATAACCAAGCTCACCTCCTTGAGAAGCTTCCTTAAGAAGATTCCTAAAGAAGCTAGAACTTAGCTACACATACCTCTCTAATAGCTAAGCTCTCCTCCTTGAGATGAGAATCTAGAACTTAGCTACACAACCCCTATAATAGCTAAGTTCACCCCCATGACAAAAAACATGAAAATACAAAAAAAAGTCCTTACTACAAAGACTACTCAAAATGCCCCGAAATACAAGGCTAAAACCCTATACTACTAGAATGGCCAAAATACAAGGCCCAAATGAAGGAAAAACCTATTCTAATATTTACAAAGATAAGCGGGCTTATACTTAGCCCATGGGCTCGAAATCTACCCTAAGGCTCATGAGAACCCTAGGGCCTTCCCTTGGATCTCTAGCCCAATCTACTTGGAGTCTTCTACCCAATGCCCTTGCAGGATAGGATTGCATCATTCCCTCCACCTTGGAAAGGATTTGACCTCAAATCCCGAGGTTCTTCATACTCAGGGCTCCTTCCCTCAACACCTGTAAAAAGAACAAAAACATATGTATTAGTGGTGTTTGGTATGTTGAAGTAAGGTAAGGTCTGAAAACCCATTTCCTGGGCATCTTCCCATGAAGGAACATGGTTTCTCACCAACTCAATGAGTGGTGCTACAAGTATAGAAAAATATGAGACAAACCTTTTGTAAAAGTTTGTTAAGTCATGGAAGCCCCAAATTTTTCTTATACTTGGTGTAGTGGGCCACTCAGGAATGACCTTTATTCTCTTAGGGTTCATGGGAACCCCTTGATCACTATTTGAAAAATTAAGAAAAGTAATGCAATAAAACATACATTTTTCTGTATTTTCATATTGATTATTCCTACCAAAATGTATGACAAACCTAAGGTGTCCTATATGAGTACCTAAGTTAGTATTGAAACTAAAAATAAGAACAAACCTACCTAATGAGTCCCTATGTACACAAATCATGAAGATGTTGGGTGCATGAGTGATTTTACAAAAGAGTGTTGCACCACTCAAAACATTCATCATACCACCTATTTTAGGGACTTGGTGCCTAATAATACCTATTTTGGGCACCAACAAAGCACAAGGATTTAAGCTCTTGCGAACCAAACCCTCATCCAACAACTTCTTTACTTGAGGAATAAACTCAAGCCCAAGAGGTGTGGCAATGCTAGCAAGTGCCTTTTTACAAAAGAGAAAATGTGGAGGTTAGTTAAGAGGGAAAGTTTCTTTAATGTTTGTCTTTATTGTAAAATGAGTTTCCTTCTTAGCTAAACTCTTGGAGGAGACACATACCTCCTTACACTTATCTTTAACCACTAATGGTTGTCCTTCTTCTTGGGGGTAGATTTCTTCACTAGATTCTTCCCCTTTTGCTTTTTCACTTTCACTAGAGGAAGGTGAAGTAGTAGCCTCATCTTGGCTACTATAAATGTCTTGGCCCCTCATAATCATGGTTTTTGTGGTGGGGCATTGAGAAGTAATGTGTCTTCTTCCAAGACATTTAAAGCACTTTATAGAGCTAGTTTTCTCTTGCATACTAGCCTTAGGGGCTTGCTTTTCTATTGTCTTCCCCTTATCATCTTTGGGCTTAGAAGGTGTCACCCCTAAGATGCCTTGACCTTGGTCTTTCTTTGGATAAGAGTGAGAGCCATAAGATTTTGAAGTAGACTTATTTTTAAGTTGTTGCTCTACCCTTATTTCCCAATCTAAGTTAGCCTCTACATTGTCCTTCCCATGGAAGTATGAGAGTTTAATGTTAGCCTCTTAAGGCTTTCTTTCCTTTTCTCTTCTATGGGAGTGAGGTCTAAAATGTGACCTATGCCTTCCTTCGTAATAGTCACGAAGTTCTTCACTTAGGCTTTTGCAAGAGTTATGACTACTATAGGAGGCATGTTTTTCTCTTTTAATTTCTTTCATTATTTTTCTTCTTTCTTCCTCTCTTATTTTCTTTCTTCCATATTGACTTATTTCTTCCACTCTTTTTTTTCCTTTTTCTTTTCTCTCTTGTTTTTCTTTCCATAACTTGAGGGAACTCAACTCATCTAAGATTCTAGATAAAGGGTCTTTATGACTAGTACCCTTGCCATTAACACTAGATGAATGATGACTCATGTTGGTTCCTAAGTTGTGGTTCTTTCTTGTTGGAGGTTTGAAAACAAAAGGTAAAAGAAACTATGGTTGAAACTAGCCAAATAAACACTAAAAGAGGTGTGAAAGATAAGGTAAAAAACTAATTGGTAAAAGGAAAGCTATCAAGGTGGTTTGACAATGGAAGGTAAAGGAAATAAGCTATGAAAGTAAGCAAGAAATGTAAACTAGGCGAATCCTAAGAGTGTTTGGATGACCACATTCAAGGTTCCCAACACAACACTCACTATCCTAAGGAAAAATTGCCTAAAATTATTACACACAAATGGAAGTTTGGTAACCTATTGGAGGCTCCCAACACACTTCCAATGAAAGGCCTTTTTGTTACAAAACTTGAAAGCAATGAAGGTAAGTAAATTGCAAATTACAAAATTACAAAACGGTCCTCAATTTTGGTGGTTGTTCTCTCTTTGGTGATTCACTCAATTTGGAGTGCTTCTTAGTCCAATAGCTCTTAAGGTGGTTGGCCCCTTGCTTCTGGACTCAAATTCTTCAAGGGATGGCACCAATCCTCCTTCCAATTCCCTATATGGCAACCCACAAACAAGGAAACAAAGAGACAAGCAATAACCAAAGACCAAAAAAAATGAAATGAAAGCTAAACCAATGGAGTTTTAACAAGACAATTTTTCAAGAATTATTCAACAATTAAAGCAATGAAAAGGACATAGAAGCAAGCTAGGACTCAAAGAGAAACTTAGAATGGCTCTAGAGTAGAGTAAAAAAACTGAAAAAAAGACTCAACAAACCTCTAGCTTTGGCACTTGTCTTCACACTAATTTTCAATTGAAATTTCCAATTATAGAATAAATTTTGAGCCAAAACAACAAGCACACTTCCCTTTCACCTTTTTTTTTTCTGGATACTGATTTTCCTGCCAACTTGTGTGATTTTTCGTATTTTTTCCTTTTATCCAAATCACTTGTTTACTTTTTTATAACTTTTTTCTAGATGTCTAGAAAATTCAGTAAAAATTTCAGCTCAAAATTTGAAGTAACCAATCCTCAGTAATTTTTACAAGTTTGTATGTCCAAGCTGCCAGCACCAGCGATTTGTTTCTTTAAGCATGGTATATTGATTGCCTTGGGCTTACTTTCAACCTTCCTATGTATGTTGAAATCACTAGGATTGTTTACCACTGTTTTAGGAGTTCAATATTCACTTAGGATCAACATTTCAGCCAGCAATTCCATCACCAAAACTCAAATTCACAATAGACACAATCATAAGGAAACCTAAAAGTTCAAGAAAAGGTTCACAATCAAAGACTCTCTAAGAATTTTGCATGAACATGTTAAGGACTAATTAACATGAAAGATTTGACTCAAATCAAATAATAGGCTAAAAGAATTTCATACACTCATGAACAAATGATTTAGACAAAGAAACAAGAAAATAAAATTCAGCACAACATAAGAAATCTTATGTGACAAGTTTCATGACTAGACATGACTTCTACGACAAAACTACAATAGGTGAACAAGTCACTCTAGATTTTTTAGGTTTTATTCTTCTTTAATATTTTTGTAAGAATTTTATGGTTTAGGTTTCAGCCACAAAAAATAACAAGACAAAACTCAAAGGAACCTAAACTCAACACAATTTATGGTTCAAGAACATGAACAAGAAATTTGAACCATAGAAAATCAAATCTAGTTTCTATAGCAAGTTTAATCGTTGGAAACTCTAAAGAATCATGTTAACAACATTTAGAACAACAAATTGAGGAGATACATGGAGAAAAATGAAGAAACAACAATGGAAGAGAAGGTAAAGAAAAAAAATTAATGGAGGTTTAAGGAACACCTACTTGAAGCTCTTGTGCTCTGATTACCACTTGATGGAAGCTTGCTTGTGGAGCTTCTATGGAGGCTGGATCTTTGAGCTTCAATGAGGTCCTTTAATGGTGATTTTCCACCATGGAGATGCAGCGGAAGACAAAGGAGAAGAGGTAAGAGGCGGCGCCATCCACTAGGGAATAAGCCATGGAAGAAGGAGTTTCACCACCAAGATGAGCCTTGGATAAGAAGCTTGGAGAGGATGCTTCAATGGAGGAAAAGAAAGAGGGAGAGAAAGAGAGAGGGGGGAGCACCAAATTGAAGGAAGAAAAAGGGAGAGAAGTTGAACTTTGAGTTGTGTCTCACAAGACTCTCATTCATCAAAGTTACAACAAGTGTTACACATGCTTCTATTTATAGACTAGGTAGCTTCCTTGAGAAGCTTTCTTGAGAAAACTTCCTTGAGAAGCTTCTTTGAGAAAACTTCCTTGAGAAGCTTCTTTGAGAAAACTTCCTTGAGAAGCTAGAGCATAGCTACACACACCTCTCTCATAACTAAGCTCACCTCCTTGAGAAGCTTCCTTAAGAAGATTCCTAAAGAAGCTAGAGCTTAGCTACACATACCTCTCTAATAGCTAAGCTCACCTCCTTGAGATGAGAAGGTAGAACTTAGCTACACACCCCCTATAATTGCTAAGCTCACCCCCATGACAAAAAACATGAAAATACAAAAAAAAGTTCTTACTACAAAGACTACTCAAAATGCCCCAAAATACAAGGCGAAAACCCTATACTACTAGAATGGCCAAAATACAAGGCGAAAACGAAGGAAAAACCTATTCTAATATTTACAAAGATAAGCGGGCTTATACTTAGCCCATGGGCTCGAAATCTACCCTAAGGCTCATGAGAACCCTAGGGCCTTCCCTTGGATCTCTAGCCCAATCTACTTGGAGTCTTCTACCCAATGCCCTTGCGGGATAGGATTGCATCAAACTTTACATGACTGATTCATGTAGCAGTCAGGCAAATCCATACAAATATTAATAAATCAAAATTTTATGACCTTATCGATAAGGACATGGAAAAGGCCATAGTAATTACTCCTAAACCAGTTTCAAAATATTTACGCAGTGTATGAAGGCAACGCAAATGCTGAGCTTGAGACATTAAAATCTGCATAAATAATGAACACGACAAGAAAACAAGTGTACATATACACTATAAACTCTTTAGTATTCACTCTTGTCAAGTCCATCCCTTCATGGGTCTTGGGATCACTCTCATTGTAATTTTGCACATAAATGAAAAACTTGCGTGCTCGGCATTTTTCAAATAGCCCCATAAGTGGAGACTTCAAGGCCTCCATGTTGTTTGTGGGCACCTTATGAACTTGCACCAACGCACAAGCAAAACAATTAATTAAGACATCTAACATCTAAACCAAAAGAAACCTTTAGTTAAGATAAATGAGTAACAGCAACACACAAACATACCTTTCCTTTATTAAACACAAAGCTCCCATGCATAGCTTTGAAAGAGAGATACTTAGTAACATTGGTATGTATGAGAACCCACACCAAATTGCCATTAGCCATAATAAACTAGAAGAAAAAATGAACAAATAATGTCACACAAATTAAGAAAGATCATATCATACGCTACATCAAGTAAATATATATATATATATATATATATATATATATATATATATCTATATATATATATATATATATATATATAATATCCATCACGATTTAGCATACTAAAATAAAAATAGTGAAATAAATTATAAGACCTTAGGGTTCATATCGATGTTATAGTCCTTGCTAGCGCCCAAATGTGAAGGAGGCTTGTCATCTCCCCTGAATCTCTTCCAAAGTTGAAGAAGAGAACAGAGAAATCATCATTTCGTAGTTCAAACTTCAATAATAACAAATATTTATTTTATTTTATTTCTTTTGCAGAAATGAAAGATAAGAAAGAAATTATGAAAAAAGACCTGAATAACATTGAGTGAAGTGGATTCTCCTCCGTAATAGTCATTCTTGTCCATGTTCAGAACCTGAATCGAACAACAAATAGGAATTAACATGCGAGAATTGGATCTATTGAAAAGAAAATTAAAGAAATAGGAAACTGATGAGTACCTTGAGGCCATCGACAGAGAGAAGACCGCTGAGAATGCACTCCTTGAGACCCGTGCCCAACACGATCACATCGCACCCCTCATCCATGTTCGATCAATCTCGATGTCACTGAAAATGGGGTTTAGGGTTTACAAAATGAGAAGATGGGAACAACAACTCGAGTTTGATTTCACATCCGAAAATCATTTTTCAATGAATAAAATAATTAAAAATGACTTGAGTCAAAGACGGTTTTTATAAAACCTCCTTTGTAATGTTAACATCAAAGGTAGTTTTATAAAAACCGCCATTAACGGCGTAATATAGTTGGCATTAATTGCAAAAATGCCACTGCATAATGTACTAAATCGATTTTTTGATAACCGACGTAGATACCGCGATGTGGAAAGACACTTTTGTAGTAGTGATAGCTGGGATTTTACGATTTTCGTAGTCCCAAACATGCTTGTACACTGATATAGAAAAAGAATTTAAGATCGGTTAAGAAAGACATTTAACATCGATTTTAAATCATTGTTGAAACGAGCGATGTTAAAAGTGTCTTACTTTCAACATTAGTTTTAAAATCGATGTTAAAATCAAATATTTGTTGAAGAAGAAACCAATGTAAATTTCATTAATTTACCCCCAAATTTCAAACCCTAACATAACCTCGCGATCTTGCACTCGGTGCATTCGCCAAGACTCAAGTTGTAGCCGCACCTACTGTTGGAGACTTAGATTGGGCGTTTCTTGAGAATAATAGTTTCCATCGAGTCTCAACTATGGATGGCTTCAAAGTGCAGCATGAAATTATGGAACTTCAAGGATCTATACACATCATGGTGCGACATTGGAGAAGAAGGTGTCACTGATTGGAGATGGAGTATCGAACAATCCTCAAGTTTCATGAACAAGGAAGAAACCGCAGTTCAATTTTCTCATCCTTGGTTCGAATGAGTCCAACTCATGAAGTGCTTACTTGACAAGGGATACTTCTATCATGAAGAGGGAAAAATGTTCCGCAGTGCTAGTATGGAAGTAAAGGATTACAATGTCATTAGAACCATGTGCACCAACAATGTGAAATATACATTTTAAAATAAAGAGTTACTTGGATTTCTTATCCACATGATATAATCTATTTGATGTCACTACTACAAAAGTTATTTATTACGATGCACCAACAAGAATGGTCGGTAGAAAAACGTCGTAGAATCTTAATATTGTAAGTTCAAGGACAATTATTTAAAAACCCGTCTTTGAATTGTTATGTTTTCTTCTCTCTCTTATCTTATCTTCTTGGGGTACTACATTGACCCTTCATATTTTCCTCTCTCTCATTGTTTCCTTTTGTATCTTCCTTTTTCTTTGTAGCTTTCTCTCTTTGGCAGAGGACGACATGGGTGGATGTGGACCCAACCCAATTCAGAGGAGCCAGAAGCGGGGGTGTTGTAGGTGAAGAGCCTTCACTCGCGAGACACACTCGAACTCCTCAACACATGAGGTCACGTACGTGAGGTATGGCGAGACGAGCACGTGGCGATGGTGCTTCAGGAGGCGGAGTGTGAAGTTGCGCCTCTCCTTAAGCTAGTCCTGCATAGTGTCCATGTGGTGCATCTAGACGATGCGGTGGCCGCGGAAGGCGTCGTGGACGGTGTGGTTCAACCCAACGGTGAAGGAGATGCGGTTCAATGACAGCAAGCGAGAGAGAGTTAATCGGCGGCACGCGACAATGAGGGAGTAGTTCACGGCGTTGAGGTAAAGGTCCTTGAGGTCAACGCCGCAGTAGTCATTGAACTCAAGAATCTCGAAATATGAATACAGAGAAAGTAGATCTTGCAGAGATTCGTATAGAGAATGAGACAATGAGAGAAGCTGCAATGGAAGAGCGTTATGGAGAACGGTAAACAACCCTAACGGAGACCACATTTGTGATAATATCTCCATTTCTGTGTGTTTTGGTGTTTTGGTTTGATTGAGAATTTGTTCATGGAAATTGGAATTAAAGGGTTTGGGTTTTTAGGGTTCTTATAGAAAAAGCATTGGGTTGTGCATATGATATTGTAGAGTAGGCAAAAGTTAAAGGTAAAGATGATGATGAAGCCGACCACTTTGCTTTATGCTTTACGCTTTTTGCCTTTGAGGTTATACATAAATTTCCATGGGTATAGAATCTCAGATAAATGCAGATTTTTGTTTGCCAAAGGTCACATCTTTTATTTACCATATTATTCAGTCCATCGTGTTTAATTTAAAGGTTAAAGATATGGCTTGTTGCTCATGTAAGTTCAATTGTTCAAAGGGAAGATTGAACCAAATAAGCTATATAAATGATATGGCTTGTTACGCTTGTAGCTTCTGAATGTTCAAGTGTTCAATTAATCTTATATTAGGTGTACAGTCCTTAAAAATTATGTTAAGAAGAATGGAATGAAATAAAATGAAATAGAAAAAAAATGTTCATTCTAAAGTTTATATGTGATGGTGAAAATGAACAAAATCTTTATTGTTTCTTAATTTTAAAATTTATTGTGTAAGTGCTAATATTTATTGGTGGGTTGTGTGCTTTTACTCTTTTCCTTTCAATTTTATTTGGTTAATCTGTGTGTGGCTCTACTGTTCCGCTCCCCACTGTTAGGAGATATTGGGGTTATTAGTCTTATTGTCCAAATTAAAGGCTTGGTGGGCTTGTACTAATGGTACTAGTACTGGATGTAAATTTATTTGTAAATAGGAATATTAGTTTATGTTATGGTATTGCTACAATGATTTTCTAAATCTCTCACATCATGCTTTTCGTTTCAGACTTCAATCATTTCACCGGATTCAACCGCTCGCCATCACACTGTCTAGGAACCGCAACCGCAATGCATTTCAGAATTATTTTCTTTTTTAATTTTTTTTTGTATAAGCATGTTTTTTGATCTGTTTTTCTATGTTAGATTTGGAGGAGAAGATTGGCGGCGACATTGGCGATTTTTAAGAAGCGATGTTTGGCAATCCGAAGTTTGCAACAGATTCTGAAACCTCGCTCTCACTGGAAACTCGCCAATTTTTAAGTTCACATGTGCTCCTCGCTGCGTATTTCCTTAATATATTCTTGTTCTTGTTGTACATGCAATTTGCTTTTATTTATCGCTTAGAGAAAAAATTACACACACACATGTAAAATAAAAAATAAGCTGGAGAATTCTCAATGATCTGGGTTTTTTTTCCTATTTTATTGGGTTTTTGTGCTTCTGAGATGTTGGTATTCTTTAACTTCTGCCAAGAGTAGTTTTTTGTGATTTTGGCTCCAACTTTATAGTATATTTTAAAGGTTGGAGTTATGCGAGTGACCAAAAGATGTTTCAATTGGCAGAGGGGGAAGAACAAGTCTGACTTTTTAGCTTTTTTTTTGGTGCGTTAGTTTTTATGGTTTCATGTTGGCAATGGAGAAAGATGGACCTCTAGTTTTTTATCTTTGCATTTACTACTGTAATCTAAAGTTCTATAACATATAAGTAAGACTTTTGTTGTATGATTGACATTATCATGGCCTTAAGAACTTTACAAAGTCTGTCCAGGAACTCATTACCCGATTGTAGAAGATTGATGGTGATAATTACCCTGAGGTGTGTTGTCTTGTTCCCTGAAACTGCTTGATGCTTCTTTGGAAACTTTACTCAGGTTGTTGGAAACAAGTATCAAAGCAAATTGCTTATAGTTATGGATGCCAGGTACTTAATGGCTCCATTTTTTATATGTTTATATTAATCTCTGCATGTTACAATTTTTATATTTTTGTTTTTCTTTTCCATTGACTAATGCTTTGTAATTTTATGCACTGCTACAATTTACATGATCCTTTTAAATGCCTAATATATTATTTTGCACATGATGAAATGAGTTGCTAGAATTTCTGGGAGGTACCTGCACTTGTGATACTCCTGATGGCTATGCAAATGCTATCTCAGAATTGATTTTTTCTGCAGTTTTTGGTTTGCCCTATTATTCTGCTTATGCTTCGAAATTATTGATCACAAGCAGAGCCTTGATTCCTATGGAACAAAATGTTAGAAGTGCTCATAGATAACAAGGTAGGTTTGTGACAATTTTATATTTATCTGTTTAATTTCTTTAGTTCTTATGCATTTTTATATTACTAACCAATAAGTGTGCAATCCTGTGCTTTCCAACAGCTTGAACCATACTTGCTCCCTGTAGTCCCTGAAGAGGTGAGTACACAATTGACATTTACCATATCCATAACTTCAAATTATCTTAGACACAAAAATTAGTTATCTTAATAAACAGTACTTGATCTTCCACAAGATAAGGAAATCAAGTTTTCTCAACTAAAATTTGGATTAGTTTTTTTGTGAGCCAGAATGCTAAACATATACACTCATAATGCTGTGGGGTTTAATTGGTGATAGATATTTTCCTGAAGGCATTAACGTATACTTTGACAATGTTGGGGGAGACATGCTTGAGGCAGCCCTTCTTAACATGAGAAGGCGTGGTCGAATTATGGTGGCTGTAATGATATCACAGTATGAATCATACTGTGAATATCATATACAAGCAGATCAAAGTAGAAGCCTTCACAGTGTATGATTACTATCACCTCTATCCTAAATTCTTGGATATTGTTTTGCCTTATATTAGGGAAGGGAAGATAACATACGTTGAAGACATAGCTAAGGGTCTTAAGAACGATCCAGCTACACCAGAAGCAATGTTCAAAGGCCGTAGTGCTGGCAAACAAGAACGGTCCCAGAGAACTGTTGAAAGGTTTGACTTTTTAGTTTTTTTTGGTTTATTGTTTGGTTCTCCAGAGATTGAAAGCAGAATCCATTTACGCATGATTCTTGGAGAATTATCATTGGTAGTTATCCACCAGTATTGAAAGCAGCATGTTGAAAAACTATGAATTTTATTTATTTATTTATTATTGAACAGGTATACAAATGGAGATGGTTTTTAATGCATTTATGATAGCTTAAGCATTTTGGATAACTGTTAATTTCTACATTGTTATAAATTTTTAATCAACGCCCAGTTGGATTGAGTTTCAGCTGCTTGCATATAAATATGATGAAGTTTATTTATTGAGTTTCTTAGCACTATGTGAAACAGATTGTTAACTCATATTCACTTCTACATGTTCTATTAGAGTTCATCTTCTGAAAGTCCTAGAGACACGTAAGTCAGCATTGCAGAAAAGCAAGGCATGGCATTTGCTCGTGCTGTTACTGCTGGTTTTGAAATTGACTATATATCGCCTTTGATGTCATTTGCTGAATGCTTTGGTGCATCTCGCATGAAGTAAGAAAACTTTTTTTTCATAGACCATTATGACCTTGGATATTTGTTGAAGTGTTGGGTTCCTCACCCATCAACCTATGGCCTGGACAATCTTGCTTATGCTATTTTTTGTTACATGTCAGGGATGCACGCACAAAATTCAGGAATCTTTGGAGAAGAAAACATGAAACTGGATAATGGCTTGAAATTGAAGCTGCTGAAACGGTGTCCAATCGCTCAGACTTGGAGATGGAAGAAATTAATGATTCTGAGCAGCTTGATCAAATTCTTGTTCATGCCTAGCAAAAGTCACAGCCTATCCTCATTGATTGGTTGGTACTTCTCTCTCTCTCCATCTTTTGAATAACTTTTTTCTTTTATAATTACACACTAACTAAATAGAAATTATTTTAAATGTAAAATTTTAATAATTCACACTCTGTATACATTCTTCTTTGTTGAATTCAATTTTAGATTTGTTTGATTTTCATCGTACCCATATTGCAGTTAATTTCACCTATCATTATGCATATTCACTCCAATTAATAGTTCTAAAGTATGTTTAAAATATGAGGTGATATTACCATTTTTTTCTCTTCTTTATCCTATTCTGGCTGGCTGTAAATATTAAATAGAGGATAATGTGCAGAGCGGTGCAGTCACTGTAGCTAGATATTTTGAACATATGATTGGTGGTGGGATATTTTGGGAACTCGACTATCATAAATTCGTAATGTCTTGGGATTTGTTTGCCAGTTAAATACACGTTGTCTAATTATTACTATAAATAATGTATATAATTAATTCAAATGAATAAGTAGAAAATGTAAATAACTCAGATTTTAAAAATTAGAAATATTTATTTCTTGAAATTAAGTATTTGAGTTAAAAAAAATTAAAGTAAAATTCAAAGATTAAAAGTAATTGTTTTAACAAAGCAGATTTTCGGGAGGGAAAAAACGAAATTTCAACTTAAAAGTATTGTTGGTCAGAGAGCTGCTATTTTATGCACTTCAAGTAAGTTCTATGGACTGACGTTTGATGTATGACATTTTATAAATTACATTGTACTCAAAATCTAGTATGTATCTAATAGTGTTGATAAGTTTGGATTATTGGTCTCTGTATTTTATCATTTACTTAAATATTGAGTAAATGCAGTTACCTTATAATAAAAAAATTTTGTAATAACTTTTTTTTTCCATGAAATTATCTTAGGAATTTTTAATTTGTCAATCTCTTATTTTTATTTAATCTATCATGATTGTAATTAATATTTATTTATTTTTTAAATAAATTTTAATATTAATATTAATTACAATCATGCTAATAAATATTATTTTTAATTATTCATATTTTTTATGATTGGATATCGTTTAGAAAAAATATCAATAATTAAAAATAATCTGTATTTTAAGGATGGTGCTTACATAAGCACCGTCTTAGAAAGGTAGCTTTCAAGGATGGTGCTTACCTAAACATCGTCTTAGAAAACAAGCTTTCAAGGACGGTGCTTAAGTAAACACCGTCTTAGAAAGGTAGTTTTCAAAAACGATGCTTACGTAGGCACATTGTTCATCACCTTCCCACACAGTTCTTTTGTCTTAAATTTACAAACACTTAAATCAAAGGGGAAGTGATATATCGGCAAGCGCACCGGGTCACCAAGTATTTAAAATTAAAACAGAATGATTCAAGTATCAAACACAGGAAACTTGTTTATTAGACAAAGCTTTGTTCAATAATCAGGCATTTTGTTGACAGAAAATAATAATTGTGAATTGAAGTAAGAGTATGATATATCCTAATTAGAAAAAAATAGTAAACGCAAGCAATTAAAAGTGACAGCAATGGTTTAACAACGTTGGGTCTTTCTAATAAACGAGTTGATGCATATAAAGATATTTCTCTAATTAAGAATGCTCTTGTGTTCTATGCTCAAGACTAAAGTACTAAACCTTGATCCCTCGTAAGTTCAGACTAATTTAAACCAAGCTTCGTCCTCAAATCCTCTTGTTGGACTAGGCTTAATTTAAACAGCATTATAATCACAGTATAATTAAAAACTAAAAAAACCTGCAATCTATCCCTAGCAATGCAGTTATCTAGCCTTGCTCTATCAAGATCTAAGGAAATAGTACACTTTCCAGTGCTAAAGTTCCTAACAGTACACACCAATGTGTGATCAGACCAAAAGCATGCAACAATGAAGCATCGATAGAAGCAATGAACACATAAAACACACTTAATTAGATATGAAAAATGTTTACGTCAACTGTTCATAAGAAATCCCCAACTAGGGTTTTAGCAAGCCATAACAAGGAGGCCTTTTCTACAATTAGATAGAGAATATAGAGAAATTGCTGCTTACACAGGAAGGGGGATCCCTCCTCCTCTTCTTGGCACCTCACAATCATTCAAACACTCTCTAATCTTGCTCAAAGATGAACCCTAGGCTCCTTGCTGTGCTGCCTCTCCTCTACTATCTTCAGAGCTCACTCTCCAAGGTCTCTGTGTAAAATTTTGTGCAAGAGTGTAATAATTTCGGTCTTACCCTAATTCTGATAATTCAGGCTTTAAATAGGCTCTGAAATTGCGCCGTCGCGCTTAGCGCCACTATCGTGCTTAGCACGAGTAAGTGGATTTGGACTTGGCGCCAATGTTGCGCTAAGCTTGGCAAGAGACGGACGACTCGCTTGGTGAGCTGATCTCGCGCTTAGCGTGCTTCTTCGATTTAGGTGCTCTTCCAGATTCCTTCTTCACGCTAAGTGTGTTGAAGCTACGCTTAGCGATGGATACGCGCTAAGCCCATTGAGTTCGCTTAGCGCGAAAGCCACTTTGGCACTTCAAGAAATTAGCTCCATTTTACCTGAAATTGTACGTATTTTAACATTAATTCCAATAAAAGAGACCCTAATGACAGAGATCAAAACACAACAAAGTTTATTTACAATTCCTACAAAAGAACTATAAATTGGGGAAAACTATACATATTTTGCAAAAGTTTTCTATACAAAAGTTAGTCGTATAAGACGATTAACACACCGCCTTAGAAAGGTAGTTTTCTAAAACGGTGCTTATGTAAGCACCGTCCTTGAAAGTTGCCGGTTTTCTAAAACGGTGTCTTCTTATCCGTCGTTGAAAGTGTTAACTTTCAACGACATTAGATTCTACGACGATCAACAACCATCGTTGTATGTTGTTTTCGACCGTTGTAGAAAATCATTTTTTTGGTAGTGTGTTTAGTTATTCGTTGGTTTGTTTTGTTTGTACAAAGGTTTGGCTGTGATTTAGAACTCTGTGACAAATTGTGATATCCAATTAGACACAAACTTAGGCTTGATTTATACCATTTTTATATTCCATATTTTAGTTTCTACCTTCATGGAAACTTATTTTTACTATTATGAAGCAATGGAGTATAGCTCCTTGTTATTGGGGAAATCCATCTCAATTACTTAGTATGAAGCATATAGGTTTTGTATCTTTCTTTACGCAGTTGTAAGCTTAACTTTGAACTTGTATAATTTAAGATTCAATTTCTTCTCTTTAGGCCTAGGTATTGAGTTGTATGGTTTATGACTTTTTTTCCTGCACTCTCGGATAGTGTTGCACATACTGTTTCCTTGGAGGTGTAATCGTTTCAAGCACATCTTGTACTCTATAATGATATTTTATTGTTGATAAGAAAACTGTTGAGAAAAATGTTCCTTTGTTAGAAATATCAAGTATGGTTGTTGATAAGTGTCATATTTTGGTTATTTTTTAATTTAAAATGTTAAGCACTTATCTTTCTTTTGTAATAGTTTTCTTATAAACTTTCCTTAAATCTGGTTGTTATATATATTATACATTTATTAATGTTGTTGCTTAAATATGAAAGATCCATCCATGATTTTGTAGGTTTTGATGGTTGTTTTTTGAATCCAAAAACCAAGTGAAAAGAAAGGGCAAAATGATCATTTTTCCTAGATTTCAGGCATCCATTCGCCCATGCTAGCAACTAGCTCGTTTGGGCTAATCAAATTTCTTCAGACTTAAGCAACCAACTCACTTGGGTGAGTTATAGCTCGCTTGGGAGAATTTATGCCTTCATCACTAAGTAACAAATTTTCTTGGGCGAGCTACAGTTCGCCTGGCGAATTTGTCTACACCTCTTGAATTTTTTTCTATAAATAGCCATGCAAATGAAGAAGAAAGGGACATCCAAAAGCAGAAAGAAAATGTGAGAAGCTAAGGAAGTGAAGAAGAAAATGGAAAATGAAGCCCGGGCGCTACAAAGTTGTGACCATGGATCGCATCCTTTGTCATTTCTCTTGTTAGTCTTGTGTTCTATGCAATGATCAGTTAGTTTTTCCAAAGGATTGGATGCAATCTTTGTACCCTTATGTATCTCTTTTGATATTATATATATGTATGAATTTTTCTACTCATTATTGGTGATTTCATTCTGTTCGTAATACTTGATTCTATTTGATCACTAGTTTCATGAAATTATATTTTAAGTTTGATTGGGAAGTACTCTTAGAATTTGAACTAAATGATTTTACTCTTTATGTTACGTTGCTAGGAATAGAGCATAACGTTTTGATTGCAAATAGCACGAGATTATGATTGTAATGCTAAGATATTTACTTCATATGCGAGGGATCGATATTCGGTAAATATTCTTAGGATTCTTTAGTGCGAGGAATCGACTCGGGGTAACTTAATGTATGCATCAGTAATTTTAGAAAATTTTCATATATGTTAATCTTAGTAGGATACTGAGGGTATGAACAGTGAAGTCTAATCATACGTTTTCTTGAATTAATTAATTTTGTTATTATTGTTTCTGTAAGCTTACATGTTTCTAACGCACTAAATTCTGTTATTTTCATTATTTGTATTATTTCTATAATTTCCAATATTTTGTTACTTTAAGTTAGATTTCATTAGCTAGACAAACCCATGATAAATTCGATTAAATTTGTACATAACTATTAAATTGATAACCTTTATCCGAATGAATTAAGTAACTTAAGTCCTTGTGGAGACGATCTCTTTTTATAAATTTGTAACCTGCGACGACAATTGGTACGCTTTCCAAAAGTCTAACACTTGTGTACTAACAATGTTATTATATTTAATGCATGGAGTTCATCTAGAACCAAGGTGCCCTTATAAATGTCACTTCCAATAACCATATCGAGGCAAGTATATCTATGGACTTGCTCGAATCTTGTGCTGCCACTGAATTTCATTTTCACAAAGTCTATTCCACTACTAAGATTCACAATGTTATTATGTTAATTTTTTTTCATTGTAATGGGTCAATATGTTTATATTATCATGTTTAAGTTTAGTTTATTAGGAAAAATTATTGTCCTAAAGAAATTTCACATTTAGGATTGGGACATAGACAAGAAACAATTTTCTAATGTGTACATAGCTAAAGAAGAAATCACTTCCTTTATAGTCATTCTGCCTCTATGCAATTAGTACGTCTAATTTGGAACAAGCTATGAAGTAAAGCTTTGTAAGTTATGAGCATGTAATTGTGTTGGTAGGAACATTTGACATTCAAATTCTAATGGTAATATTTCAGTTATGGAGCTTGATCAAGAACCATCATGGCATTTGGTTCAAATGAGATACACCATACCTCTCTCAACTTCCTATGGTGAGATATATATTGTAGCCTTGTTTCTTTTTTCTTTCACATGTAGGGTATGACAATGGAGAACTCTTTATTTGGACCATCCTTCTCTAAATATTGGAAATGGTTCAACATCTGAATCTAGGCTTTTGATACAAGAAGCTTGTAAGCCATTCAACATTTTTTTCATATTTTGGTTTGATTAAAAGTGCTTGTTTCTATTTCATGCAGAGGCTTTTCAAGAAAGAAAACAAGAAATTGCAACCACTACTAGAGGTAATGTTTCAATCAACCTTATAATATAATTATATGGATTTTGAGTGTCTCGTCTATTTTTGTTAGCATTTTTAAGTTGTTAACATTTTATGTAAGGAAAGCCATATTGTAGCAAAGAGTAAAGTATATTTAGCTTGAAAGAAATTTCTATATTATATGCTTGTGATGCATGCTCTTAGTAAGATTACTTTCATGATAAATCCTCCTACATTTGATATAAGAAATTATAAACAAGAGTAGTTTTGACCTCTCTGATTTAGTGCTTTGACTGACCTTTTTGCATTTGTCCAGTCAAGGCAAGGAGGATGCAAACTCCAAACTTAAAAACCGAAGGAAGATTCAACTCTCATGAAGTCTATCACTATAAATTTGAATTTAAAAATTATATATTCTTGTCCTTACTCTAGAGTTTGATTTGTTCCACAAACTTTTACTCCAGGAATGAGTCGGATTTGGTCACTAACCCACCTAGTAAAATGGAGGATAGAGAAAATTCTTTATGTTTTATGTTTCAATTAATTTTAAAACTAAATAAAATATCCATTATTGAAACAATATATTGTAAGCATGGACTGCAAGACCTTTTTTCTGCCAATTTTACTTTGCTAGACATTTCTAATGATGATATATTTAATTTGATAAAAATCTATGTTGCTGTCGTCCGAATCTATTGCGCGTCTAATAACAACTTCCCAGATTTTTTTGGCACGCCTATAGTAGAATGACAGTTCGTCTCCATGGCTAAAATCACCTTCTTGAAGGAATTTATACCAAGGCTGAATGATATACTTATCACCAATCTCCTTGTCAAGCACGATTACATTCCATTGTAGTGGAGGTCCGAATCTTCTGAGGATTGTCATGTGGTCACCACAGTGGATTAGACATTTTGTGACAGAGGGTGGAAGTTGCTATAGGGAAAAAAAAAGTTAGGCATTGAAATTAATATTTGTATAGAAGATATAAATGGATATGAATATTTTACCAGTGGATATGGTGCCCCTAGCATTGATTGGGTGATTTCAAAGGTCCAAATATGTTTCCTTGAGACGCGACATCTTTTGCATGTCTGCTGGTGTAATGGTGGAGTGAAGTGGAGGTCAAATTTTGAGTGGTGGTCACAGGCTAGGAAATTTATGATTATTGATTCATAAATCTGCAATTCTGTCATTAATGTTGTTAGGCCATCAGCAAAGAAAAGTTTGCCCTTGTGTTGCCTGACTCGAATTTCATAGCTGGCCCCATCATATTTAAACTCAACGAATTCTAGATAATCTGGTTCCCATTGTCGCTGATAAAAAGCTAGTATCTCTATGGCGTCCTACAAGGAAAAAAAAAACTGTTTTAAAAAGGAAAGACAATATGAAAAGCAGGAAAGGCAAAAGTATGGAAATAGCATTTGATTTTACTTTGTCACAATGGAACGCAACTTTAAATTGCAATATTAATGGATGTCTGATAGCAGGGAATCTCAACTACAGTGCAATGAAAAAAAAAAGAGGAGTTACCATTTAAAGAACATGTATATGACCAATTCGATTGGGACAACATAATACGAAGCAAGGTGACAAAATTAATGTCTGCAGCCCTAAATTGGGGTGTTGCTGCAATGTAGTAGTAATTGGATTTAAGAGTTCTAAATTAGGATAATCAAAATAACATAAGAGAAGATGCATATAATATAACACCTAAGAAGTTGAATCCAAGACATGAAAATAAGCAATATAGAACATGCGTAATTCATGCAGAGTAACGAAAGTAAAAGATCAAACCATGGGTCAAGGGATCAAAGCATTGATTAAATGGAAGAAAGTTTGAGAGGACAAAATCAGCATTATGAAAAGAACATAACAGAGGATGTATATAACCCAACAACTCAGAAGCTTAATACAATACTTGGAAATAATGGTAATAGAACCCAACAAAATGCAATAGACACTAAAAAGTTTTAACTTAATGTTCTTTCTGTTTTGTTTAGGCTGCACCATAATGGAATAGGATACTGATAGGCTGTTTTTTGCGTACATGAATAGTTGAAATGTTATTGTAGATGACATGCTAGCTAGGGTCCATTGACAGTGGCAATATAGTAGCATCAGTTTAAATTATTGGATAATTTTCACTACTCGTTAGCAATGAACAAAACTAAATTAATATTTAAAGAATTTAATAGTGTTGGTGGTGTTAAAGAACGCTTATTTCTTACTATCTATTTAAGAATACAGTATCAGAACCATTGGAACATGGTTTTGAATTAGTATCAACAAAATGTCAAAATAGAACATGCATTGCCTAAAAAGACAACATGCATGCAAAAAGTGTGAGGGGCAAAAATGTGGATTTAAACATTGCTAATATCTAAATTGTAAGGTAGATGATAACGTAGTATGTAAGAAACCTAAGACAATGGGTGGAAATAAACGAAATAGAAGGCGGGAAAAATGGATTAGGGGTTTGGCACATGAAAGAAGGTTGAGTGAGACAATCATGAATTCAAAGCTAGAATTGTTGAATATGTCTGTCCTAAATTGCATATGCAAAAGTCACAAATACAGATGACAAGATGTTCAATTTTGGTTCGGGATATCGATGAAAAATGTAAGCAAAGGCAAGGAAAAAATCACGAAATGAATACACATCAAGTGAGGTATTCGGTTTAGACTTACCTTGCTTGAGGCAATTGATGAAGCAGAACTCATGGTGGCAGTCGCGTTGAGAGAATGATTTCCTTAGAGTTGAAGTGGAGGTGGTAGAAAAAGGAAGCGTGGTTTGATGGTGTGAGGTAGTGGGTGATAGAAGGGTTATTGCTTTTTGGAGGCTGTAACTGGCGGCAAGTTAAGTGGTTTGGGAACTGTGGAGTATTGAATGCTACATCTAAAGATTTGATGTGAATGGGTGGAATAATGAGTATGAAGGTCCGTGGTGGTGGAGGCAGGTGAAGAGGTTTTTTGATTGCTGAATATAACAAAGATTTTGACACAACTTTTTTATTGTTATAAATACAATTTCCATTATCAAATGAATGACTGTCTAATGCTGAAATGGGTAATGATTTGGGAGACATAACATTTTGTATGAGCAATTGATCATCTAACAAAAGAGAAATGGTTCTACTAAAAGAGTAATAATAAGTGTATTATCCTATGAAAAGAGCCACAATAACATATAGAGTTCATTTGCTGAATGGTAGTATTTAAACTGAGATAAGTATTTTAGTTTTTTTTTTTTGTGCAATTCATGAAAGAAATGGTTAATTTGGAGTTTATGAAAAGGGATGGAAATTTAAAATGCAGCAAATAAGAAAATGTACTTCATAACGAAAGAGTGGTTATTTGAAGTTCATGAATTATAGATTGGCTCATTTGATGATGTTTTAACTATATATAAGAGATCATATGAGTAAGAAGCAAATACAATTGTGCATACAATTAAATTTGGAATCACTAATAAATTGGATTAACCTTTTAATATTTGTAAAGACCTCTTTGAAAACCCCATTGGTGGTTGAAGTCATTTTTTCTTTGTTGTGATCATGTATTAAAATTCGAAGTCCTTTCTTTGACTTGACCCTTGATAGTGCAACATATAATTGGCCATGTGAAAAAACATGTTTTGCCAAGTAAGGTCCAACTGAAGATAGGGATTGTCCTTGGGATTTGTTAATTGTCATTGCATAAGAAAGCATTATTGGAAATTGTCTCCTCAATAGCTTAAAAGGCCATGGTGACTGTGAAGGCGACATAGACATTCGTGGGATATAAACATGATCTCCGATATTTTCCCAAAAATTATGTCAGCTGCAATAACATGTTTTGCTAGCCTTGTGACAATTAACCTAGTACCATTACACAACCCTTGAGTTTGGTCTAAGTTCCTTAATACCATTATAGGTGTTCCAATTTTGAGTTTAAGACAATGATTTGGTAAGCCAGATGTTGTCAATGAATTAAGAAATTCAGTTGTGAGCGAGCGGAAATGACAACTTTCAATGGTTTCGGATTTGTCAACCGAATGAGAGCTCAGATATTCCATTTGTCCACATATCATTATTTTAGACATAAAAACGCAAATTCATCAACAAAAAATGTAAAATCCAGCAAAGTTGGCTAAAAGATGAAAAACATAATAAGATAATTTAGTATATGATCACCTGGTATCAATGTAAGTATATAATCATTAACTTGTTGTACTGTTTCATTTGTAGAAGCTAATATTGCTCTGGATTGGAAGTGTTCACGATCATTGTGATGATGACATAGATCTGGGAATGTAGAGCTAACTATACTATGAATAGGATCATTATATTCTGTGATTAATTGTTCCTGTTGAATTTGAATAGTAGCGTATCCATCATTTTCATGTCCAATAATACCATCACCAATATCTATAATCCATTGTGCAAAAGTCGCAGTTTCTTCTTGATCTGTTGCTTGCATGTTGTTTTGTAAGCGCATGTTTTTTGTCAATCTCAAGATCTGACAATGATCCTATAGATAAGAGGAATTAATTGTTGTGTTAACAATATCAGAGCGGCTGCCTCTTGGAATGATTGGCAGGATCTGCCGGAAATCTCCACCAAAGACCATTACTTTACCTCCAAAGATTTTATTGTCCTTTGAGTTGTGTTTGATGATATCTCTAAGGTTGTGATCAAGTGCCTCAAAACATAATTTGTGAGCCATGGGTGCTTCATCCCAAATGATCAGACTCGTTTGATTTAATAGTTCAGCTAATTGAGTTCCTTTATGGATATTGCAAGTTGAGTCTTCAAAAACTGGAACTGGAATTTTGAATTTTGAATGTGCAGTTCTACCTCCAGGAAATAATAGAGAAGTTATGTTGCTAGAAGCAACCATAATTACAATTTTATTGTCAGCTCTTAGTGAACTTGCAAGTGTTTTCCAAATGTATGTTTTTCCTGTACCTCCATATCCATAGAGAGAAAACATATCACCTTCATCTTTATTAACAGCTTCAACAATCTGGTTGTAAATTGATGCTTGTTCGTATGGAATTGTCGATATGTGGTGTTAGATTTAAAGAAAAATGAATCCAGTTGAAGTACTAATTTGTAGATGAGAAAAGCTAAGAAAGAAATGGACATAATAATTTTCAGAGGCGTAAATTGCTCTGTTGCTAATATACCTGTCATATGAGAAAATAGATGTTCAAACTCTTATCTAAGTTCTTGATTGTTGTAATTGAGTTCAGCTAATATAAGACTATTGTCTAGATAGGTTGGGCAATTCACATCTTCTGGATATGGCATTGAAGGATAGTCTTTAAGCGATCTTTGATTTGCTTGCAACAGTTGTTCAATTTCAAGCAAGACCAGATTTTGAAGAGTCCTATCATCAAGCTGTAATGCTAACACACAAAAGGGAAAAAAAGTCAAATTATGTGTCGCATCAATATTCATTTGTGTCATGGGAAATTACCACTAACTTGGACTTGCTGATGATTTTCTATAATTATAGACAATGTCATCAGCCATCCAATGCCAAGTTTGGTCCCAAACTTGTTTAGGTTTGTTCATTGTTGCAGTTAAAAGTAACAACACAAATAGCTTTCTTATATAATGTGCTGAGCCCCAGTCTTTTGCTTCTTTGATTGCCTCAATGAATTCTTTATCATCTTGCAAAAACCCCATAGCAAAACATGCTTCTCTATATGTAGGATACTGAACATTATCAACTGTTCTTAAATCCTCAAATGAGGTAGGTCCTTTACAAACAGTAATCATCATCCTCAAGTAAAATAATTCGCCTGTAATTGGTGGGACCCATAGTAATCTGCCAATGGTGTATCCTTTCTTCCTAAGGTGCCAACATCTTTTCTTCTGATTGTATACAAACTTAGAAACAAATTTTGCATAAGTAAGATTTCTTCCTTCAACAGAATTTGGTTGGTGTTCATCCATGAAATAAACTTTGAATCATAGATACTTGGCTTAGACAATACATCATCAATATCATCATGGTCTTCGTAGACAACACTATGTTGGCCTAGAAGATGGAAGTGCAATCTTTCAACAGCAGGTTCTCTGCCATGTATTGGAAACCCAAAGATTCTCCAAGTAGATTCACAGGGACATATGTATCTGTCAGGAAGATAGATGTAGCTGTTAAAACAATAATGGTCAGATAAATTAGAGATTAATTTTTAATAATACTTGCAATCTAGATATTCTTTGATCTCATCATTATGAGTGCTACCATTGTGATTTGGATCATTATCATCATGAATCAAAATAGCAGTTACTCTATCATATCCCTTGTTGATGTACTTAAATAAATATTTGATAGAAGTGCTTTGGTTACACCATTCAACATTGATATGTGCTTGGTATTTTCTGAGCAATCTTGGATTGTAAGGTACAATATACCTGTTATAAATTATAACACCATTTTTCTCAATTGTGTGACGGCTGCACTTGCCTTCTTTCATGCATGGAGATCCAGGGTTCGAAGTTCCACATGGGCCATGAACCATATGGTTTTTTTATTAATGAATGCAGTTTTGGATCATCTTGCTATGAAGGTATCTCTACTGATATAATTTGATCAATTTCATCCGAGGATGGGTATTTGTTATCAGGATGTAAAAAAAGCAACAAATGGACATGAGGCAGCCCTTGTTTTTGAAATTCTATTGTATATATATCTGCAATTCATTAGTAAGACTGTTAATAGGCAGCAAATAAAGTTATTAGATATGGTTGTGTGCTCAATATTGATAGTGTAAAATAACAATCTGGCACATAATATAAATTCACCAAAGTTAGAATCAAGTTACATGCAATAACTTTCCCTAGCATCTGATTCTTTGTCAGCTCCATAAGCATTTGTTCATACTTTAGTTTGAAGACTCTGGATATTATGTCTGGTCTATCTATTGCTTTTAGATTCAAGGGATTCAACAATCTATGGATTTCAGGCCTGTTTGGATTGCAGGTTAAAGTAATAAACAGATTTGGGAAGCCCACATGGTTGCATATGGCCATACCATCAAAATAAAGTTGATCCATATAACGTGGATTGCCAACAAAGGTTGAAGGCAAAATGACTCTTTTACCTTTATTTAGGCCTTTCGTGCTTCCATCATCCAATGACTATTGTAAGCTGCAAAACTTGTCAACTCGAAGTTTTTTTTGGTTGTTTATGATGTAAGAATGCCTTTCTGATTCAACCATAGTATACCCCTCAACAACAAATTGTTGGAATAGTCTCCTAGAATTCAACAAAGTTTTTGACTCATTTGATCTGCATTGTAGCCTGTAAGAAAACCACTCCCTCATTGTAAGACGATTTCTTTTCCTTTTCTTACCATCTGGTGCACTGCAATGTAGGATATCAGGTCTATATCCATCTTCCCCGTAAAGAAATAGGAGAGGGTATTGTAGAGCTAGATAGCTAGAATGTAATTCATGGATCCTTTGTGATTGTCTAGGCCGAGTTTCAATAATAATATCTCTTTTTGAATTTTCATCAAAATCGCCTACAATTAGCGCCACAACTTTTGGAACAGTAGGTACATTATATGTACAACCATCTTTTTCACGATTAGCAATCAATTTCAACTTGATATTATCCACTTGACCATCTTGCAATCTATCTCTTGTCATCCTAAAAGTTTTTGCATGCACGTTGTATTCATCCAGCATCTCACTAAGTTGTGAAACAATGTGCCTTTGAATTTGATTATGTGGACTGCTGAGCAAAGTAGACAATTATATATATGATGATTGCAAGATTAGCAATGCAGAATAAACAATTGAAATTTGTTTAAATGTGACATTCTTCATGGATGTTGTGCATTTATAATAATAATAATAAAAGAGTAACTACCTTATTGCATTAATCCTATTCTGCACTTCATTTTCTGTGTCAAAGATATACAATTGTGCAAATTTAGGTTCTTTCACAGGCATTGGTAACATGCTACCTATTCTATGACATGGTTGACCTTGAATTCTTATTGTAGGAGGTCCTCTTGAATGATTATTTGATTTGTCAAACTTAATACCTGCAGAAGTAAAGGCAAACATCATGTTATATGTCCTTATGTTCTGTTGGTAATTTTTACTATCAGATGTATCATGATCATACAAAAGTTGGTAGAGATATTTAGGTGGATTTTGTAACAATGGAAGTTCAACTTTGCCACCTCCACAACATAAGCTGAATCTTGGATTTGTAGTTCTTGCACATTTTGAGATTCTTTCATCATACCACATATTTGCATTACAGTGGCTACACTGCATGAGTTGGTCACCAAGATCAGAATACCCTGAAATTGTTTAATGACATATGGCAAAATGATGTTGGCTATTGAAAATGTTTTAGGAAAACATGTAAATTGGAACACGATAAACAAAAGCAGTTCTATACAGTGCAAGGTATTTGAGGCTAAGCTAATAACATAGTGTTTATGAATATTAATTGTTACCTTCTCTATTAATTGCAGGCTCATTAGCTGAGGACATATAGTTTTGATTTTCAGGTGAAGAAACTGAAGCAGAGCCTATGAAAATTGCACTTAGATCAGATTATAGCATGATAATCTTGAGATTTAATTTGATAAAGTAGATTTTCAGTGGTACCTTGTGTTGATTCAAAACTCTCATCCTCTGATGAATCAGGAATATTAGCTAAAAAAGTGAATTAAATCTAAGTTAAGTGGAATCTATTTTGGTAATTAAAAGAGAATTGTAACGTGGAATGGATTCCCATAATATTGAATGCAGCTTACAACTTGGTTGTCTTCGTGTGACAAAAATATGTGGATATTATATTATTAAATCAATAAACTAATTACAACTATTAATTGTAATTTGGAAGATAATATTTTGAATTGCTTACAATCAATATTCTAAGCCTGATCATTAACTTTGTGCTGCCTGATACCTTTTTTCTTTATCCTGGCTTGTGTTGGATCACTATGATTTCTATGCTGATGGTTATCCATGTTCTTGATGCTTGTTGTTAATGTTGACTGAGTTATTAAATTTTTAGTGATTTCTTGTTGGAATGTTACAATATATGGTAAATTAAAACTTCAAAAGTCCATGGACATGCATAAAAGAAATGTTATTCCCACTTGGACCAAGATATAACTTGACTTGTTGACTAAAATGATCAATGTTGACAGCTGGTTAAATGAACCATACTTTCATAAAAATGATTAGACATGCATGTATAGGCATGATTATAGCCATGGTTTTGGCGGCTGCATTAAAACTTGAAAAGTAAGTAATAAATAGTAAGCATAAGGAAAAATACTAAAATTATGAATGTTGACAGCTAATTAAATGGACCATACTTTGATAAAAATGATTAGACATGCATTTATAGCCATTGTTATAGTCATGCTTTAGCGGCATCGATAAGAAATCTGATATGAAAAATGTTATGGATGGTAGAAGTAGGATGTCAACCTAAGGAGAAATTGTTTTTTTGCTTGTGTTATTAATCGTACATCATATTGAGAGATATGATGAAAGATGGAGTAAATTTATAAAATATCCGATTCTGCATTTGTCAAAGTTAGATCAAGGCAAACATGCCATCTAAAATAACAAATGAGGCTAAACGATGATTGATAATAAATAAATAGTTAATTACATATCATTGATGATCCAAGATCATGTTTCTGGAGACTCGAAAGCTGATACTTTTGTCTTGGTGTGTATATTTTTTTGTTAGAAAATTAATCAGACATGAATGCTGGTTTACCTATCATGGTGATCGATGTTTCGTGGTAATTATTTCTAACATGTTAGTTTGTTTCCTGTGCATACTTTGTGCTGAGACAATTAAGCATGTACACCTTAAAATTAGATGCTTTAATGGCCCCCTAAAACTTTGATTGAAATTTAAGTTATCATCATTGTGAAAAACATGTTTTCTGAATTTTCTGTCTAGCAATCTATGATTTGTATTTCCAAATCTTACTTGTTCCATCTTTCGCGATATATTTGAATTCATAACATTTGCATAGGTATTGTATGAACTTTGAGAATATGTGGAGTTTCTTGAAACATGTCTTTATAACCATTAATATAACCATGTTTTGTCGATATTTATTTTAACAATCGAACAAATAAGGATTTTGAAATATAGTGCAATAGTTAAGGTGAGATCGCATAAACAACAGAACTTAAATCCCACAATACTTGGATACAAAATAAGGTTGAAATTTTAACAAAAGTTGTGATTAAAGTTTTAAAGGAACACCACGGCAACAAAATTAAAGGTAGGAGTCAATTTACAATATGCAAATAGCAGGGCAAAAAAATTGTTTACCACAACTTGCAAGCAACCAAATGCACTAAATTGCGTCTTGTTTTTTTAATTTGTTGGATGAAAGCTATGCAGGTGAAATTTGAGAGCTCCCTGCTTCATCATCACAATCTTGAAATGCCTGCCGCTTTGTAGGTGTCAATGGGAGCCTAAACAGTGGATCATGGTCTGCTGTCACAGACATGGATTGCTGGATAAAATAAATAGCAATGAATAAATTGAATACTAAGTTGAAAGTCATGAAGTGTCAAAATGGAAGAGTTGCAAGAAAGATCATATTAAAAGATGAGGGTCATGATTAAAACTCATAGATTCATGTTTGGTAGAATGATTGGAATCAAAGGTTGGGATATTGATTTTTGAAGATGTCTGAATAAGGCATACATTGATGGCAAAACAACCCATGTAAAACAAATAAGTATGGGTAGAATACATAGTTTTGACAATAGTTAATGTCAAATAACTTGCATTGAATAATACCTCAGCATCAGCTAGCATATCCATCACAGCATTTATTAAGCTTGAGTCAGTTGAACATTTCAAAACAGTAGAATTCCTGAACTTGGGTTGCACCTTTATCTTAAAAGCAAGTACATAACCCAACAACTTATCAAGTGCTTCGGGTGAAGCATTTAAATCAACATCACCATCCTTGTGCAAAGAGAATAATTGTATCACACAAACAAAAAATAACATATCAAAGATAAAGAATTACTTTTGAATCCAAAAATGTACTTCAATTTTAAGCCTATTAACTGCATCAGCTGATTGAACAATTAATTCAGTGCATTCACAGTCCCAAAGCAGGAATTTTGTGCTTTCATCTCTGTGGTTGATCATCACCTCAAGCCTATACCTGCTACCATATGTACCCACAGTGTAAAAAATATGAGGGTATGAAGAATACACAACATTTTAAAAGATCGCAATGACCTAAGCACAACTTCCTTATTGTATTTGCCACATGCACATGTGAAGGGCGCCATCTCTGCATCACTTTTTTTATGGCACTGAATGCAAGTTGTATAACACCATGAATGATTGTCCATAACAATCCTAGTAATTGTGCCAACAGTTACACAAACAACTTCCTGTGTGAAACAACATACACATCAAATGCTGCATAAACTTGGGATGGTGGGGGGTAAAGAATTAAAATCTATAAGATGATTACTTTAGAGATGGTGTTAATCTCAACAATAGTCTTTACCTTAACCTTTCCAAAGAATGATTCCTTTGATGATAATTGGATAGAACCTGAAACTTGTGAACTGCCTTCACCATGGAATTTAAAAACTGACCGGGCCTGAGTGCCCAACTCTACAAGCCTACAAATATAAAATCAACAACAAAAGTAGGACAAAAAATGATCAACACATATTACACAACACATACAAAAAATACCATTCATTGAATTCTTGAATCTCCATCACAGGTTGGTTAATAACTAACTTTGAAGCCTTGAAAGAATTGTTGACCGATGGCGGATAAGATCCTAAATCATTTAGAAACAGAATGATAAGATGGAATAGCATAAACAGAAGAACCAATAAATTGAAGATAAGGATATACCCTGAGCTTCCTTTATTCTACCATGGGTCAATAGAACTGTAATTGGGCCATGACCTTCATGATCATCTAAGAATTTTAAAAACTGCAAGCAATAATCGTCCCACAAAGTGCAAGATAAAAATTGTTGGCTATCAGAAACAAATAGTCATGAGACAATCAGTTAATAATAATGTAATCATAGCCACAACTTGACAAAGCATATGACACAAATTGCTAGCAACTATCGAACTTTACCTCAAGTCCTTTAGTTTAAAGACTACCCTTCTACCTTTTCCTGAAACATGGTGAAAGACAACCTCCTCCACAACACCAATAACATCTAAAGCAAGTAGGAAAATCAAGGAATGTTATTTATTCCAAAAAGAGCATAACTTTGTAAATAAACTCAATTGCAAAAATATGTTAACATACCAACCAATAGGCCTGGTTCAAACTGGCCAGCCACAACATCCGCAAATCCACTGCCTTACAACAGTAACCCCAATAAACACCAATTTAAATTGGTGATCATAGACTCTGTACTAACCGTTGTTTTTTATCATTTTAAAATTATGCATGACATAAGTACAATTTTCCTTCAAGTCCATCTTCCTAGACTTCAGTTGGTCTTGTTTACAAACAACATGGATCTCATCACCCTGGATTC
Source organism: Glycine max (assembly GCF_000004515.6). Lineage (NCBI taxonomy): Eukaryota > Viridiplantae > Streptophyta > Magnoliopsida > Fabales > Fabaceae > Glycine > Glycine max. Next base: position 27,085,170 of record NC_038243.2, read on the forward strand.
CGTTAAAGTTACAACATAATGGCCTGAACAATAAGTAATAAATCTAGAAAACAAAAACACAAAATTGAAGCTACATTGGAGTCGACAAAAACCATCTCAGCTTGCTCAGATTTGTTAGGCATCCCAATAAACCATAGATCAGTGATCCTCACAGCAAGTTTAAGAGTTTCTTTTGAGCCATCGATGTTCTTTATCTTGTCTGGAGAATGTGCCATAATACTGCAAAAAAATGCAACAATGCTGTTTTTCAACACCCAAAACAATCATCCAAAAAACCAACAATGAGTGGCACCACTTGTTCTTATGTGATGCCTTTGCGATGTCTTTGTCTAAACTGCTACCACAAACAAACAAAGACAAGCCATAAGGAAGAAACAAAAATGTCGGGCAAAAATGCACAAAACTAATGGCAAAGACATAAACTTTCCCGGTAGTTGGTTTTTCATAGATAATCTTGCAAGGAAGAAGTTAAGTTTTTTTAAAAAACAAAGCCCAAATATAAAAACAAGCCCAAAAAAAGGAACCTGCCTCGTGTAGATAACAGGAAAAGAATGAAAGAACAAAACCACAACGAAAAGAGAAACACGATAAGGTAACAAAAAATCCAAACCTCGTCTGACACAGAAAAACAAAAAGCTAACATGCGTGTAAGAAAACACACATGAAACAGCACCAGAACAGAACAACAGAATTAGCACGAACAGACAAACACGATAAGCTAACATGCAATTTCTGAAAAACATTAGGCAACATGAATGTAACAAAAGATGCATGAAAACAACACCAAAAGAGAAACCAAACCTCGTCCAACACATGAAAACGAAAAAGTAACACGCATGTAATAAAATAGACATGAAAACAGCACCCAAACAAAAGCCAAAAAATGATAAGGTAACATGCATGTAAGAAAAGAGAAGGCAAAAAATGATAAGCTAACATCCAATGTAACAAAACATATATCAAAATAGCACGAAAGAGAAGCTAAACCTGGTCTGTATGTGAAAAGATGAAAAGCAAAAAACCCAAACTGAAGCATGATAGATAAAATGGAAGAGATTTTTTAATTTTAAAAGCCACGTAAAGAAGCAAACGGGAGCACGTGCACAATCTGGGAAATCAAGCACGTGTAAGAGGCACAATCTGGGAAATCAAACACGTGTAAAAGGCAGGAGAGTGGGAAATGGAAAGGCTAAAAGACCGAAAAACCAAGGAAATGGATAGGTGTCACAGCCTTAGGTAGGGACATTTTAGAATTTTCCAGATACTTCTCTTTTCATTTTTTTATTGAGTATGCTCTGCTTTGGCATTTATCATTATGATTGAAAATTTTATTATCAAATCACCCTGTAAGAAGATTTTTCGTTTTTTTTTTTTTCTATAGCTTGTTTCCTAGCCTTGGCCAGTACAAATTTGCTTTTGGATTCATTGAGAATGTTTCCTAGCCTTGGTTATTCCAAATTTGAGAATCCAGGTATGTTGTTCTTTCTCTTTGACCAACGTACCATATGATAATTATTCACATTATATAATCTTTATGTAAGTTTGTGTCGGAATAAATTAAGTGCCTATGGACCTGACAAATTGCTTTAGATTTCTGAATATCTTATCAACATGGTATGAGATATTTATTTTGGCTGTGTTTTAACACTTCCACATTAAATGTTTAAATTGTGATATTAGACTGATTTTATCTATTGATAAAAAAAATTTAAATATTAAAATTTCATTTAAAAGTAAAATAAGATAAATTGAAAAAAATAAACAATTTAAATCAAGTACAGGGATAAATATACAACAAATTACCTTTCCTTTTTTCTTTATTTATATACTTGATTTTTTTTAACTTTTTTTTTAACTGTTTATCCCTTTTAATGTATATATTTTTTAATTTCTATCTATAAATTTAGTTGTCATATATTGTTTTATCAATAAATAAAAATAACTTTATATTACAATTTAAATTGCCTACCATAAAACCAAAACTATAATTTAAGTATATTCATTTATCACAAATTTCTATAATGATATGATTTGCATATTTAAAATATTTATTTTTTATAAATTTTATTTAGATAATAATAAATATTAAGCATGCATGTCTAATTAATTGGAAGTAAAATTTAATATTATAATAATAAATATTAAGCATACCTGTTTATTTAAATTTTAATATAATTAGAGATATTACTTGTCACCTTGCAGGGTAAAAGTAACGGAGTTTTATTTGCTTGGTTTCTGTGATATTGTGCATTTTCTCGTCTAGTTTTCTTCAGCATTCAACAAACCTCTTCACCCTCTCTATCTTCCAATCCCATTTTTCATTCCCTGTCGCCTTTCTTTGCTTTCTCATCCTTTTCCTTTTCCCAAGGTTATTTTTTTCCATTGTTTTTGCTATTTTTTTTCTTCTATTTCTCTCTTCTCTTTCTTCCAATTTTTATTTTTAATTGATTTTTTCCCCTTTTGGGTGATCGGGGATTTTTGTGTCTGGATATGGATTTAGGGTTTTTTCTTTAGTGATCATTGGTGTGCATGTTTCAAGTTTGATGTATTGGCAGTGGAAATCAAGGGTTCTTTTTGTGTTATTGGACGCAAAAGTTTCAACTTTTAGTCTTTGTGATTTCATGTTAAACAAGAATTTGTAATGGGTCTAATGGTGGATGATATCCCATTTTTTTTCTCTCTTGTGGGTTTATGGGTTCGATTGAGTGTTTTATGGAGTAAGTGGACAACTGGGTTGATGTGAAGCCTCTGATCTAATAAGATATTTTTAGGGTGAATTTGATAAATGATGGATTTATACTTTTAGTTTTCAATATTTCCATGATGAATTGTGTTTCATTAGTTAGATAAAAAGAGCATCATTTAATCATATTAATATTTTTGTCCATTTTCAGAAATTGTACTCTTTAGGGGCATAATACACGTAAAGCAAGTTGGTTTCTAGAGTAGTTAGAGTTACATGTGTTTTGCAGGCACATGGCAATATATGAACTGGATCCCGATGTTGTTTGCTGGGGTCTTCATCTCCTAGATGATTACACACTTTCCCACCATTATTCGCCTAGTATTGTAACTCAATATGATCCTGATTTAAGTCAAGTTGAATATGTTACAGAAGGCTTTTGTCAGCATCAGTATGTGGATAGTGACGAGGCTGTTGCACAAGCTTATCAAGAAGAATTATGGCAACTTGTTTCTATGGTAGCTTCTGGGAATGATAACTTTGGTACGGAGTTGCGTTCTGTATTAGTTTTTTGTGATGTTTTGTTTATTTTATTTTATTTTACATTTTGTGTAATGGATTTTTTTTAATTGTCATGATAAATTATCAACATGTAGGCAATGAGTTGTAGGTGAGTCCCATAATATGAAAGAAGTGGGGAATTATGGTCCAACTCCAAGTGAAAGAAAAAATGGTGTGCATGAAAATAATGTTTGTGGTTCGTCTTCTGGATCAGTAGAGGTACCTACTACTTCTACTAGTGATGACTTCTGGGATTCATTGGAAATATCGGATGAATCTCTAGATGGTGAAGTTGGCAAAAGATTAAACCAAATGGTTCCCATTCCTGTAAGTGTAGCTTTAGTGCAACCACTTTATTTTGTTTTAAAGACATCATGTGTCATCTTTTACTATAATTTCCAATTGTATTAGTCACCATTTGATTTGTGTATTCTTTTGGATGATTTCTGGTAAATTTCATGGAGAGAATTTTATTATGTGTAAAATTTAAATGATGATCTTTTAACTCAATAAGACTTGTAGAAAAAAATCTTGATAGAAATGTAGGAACCAGATTGGTACTAATTAATGCTCAGATAGCCTTTGTTCTGTGTATACTCCTCTGTTTGCACCATTGTTGGATAGGCTATGCGACTTGTTGTTCATTTTCCCCTATGGTTCCTTTTTCTCCAATTTTCAACAAATAAATTCAAGGGAAATGAAACACCGGAAAGCGTATCGGGTCGTCAAGTATTTAAAATTAAAACAGTGTGATCCAAGTATCGAACTCAGGGAACTTATTAGACACAGTTTTATTCAGAAGTAAGGCATTGTTGGAACAACATTAATAATTGATGGTTAAAACAGAAATAAACTACTTCTATGGTAAAAACAATAGATGCAAGTAAATAAAAGTTGACAGCAATAGGTAAAAAGCATTGGGTCTTTCTAACAAACAAGTTGATGCATGTGAGGATATTTCTCTAACCAATCATGCTTTTGTGTTCTATGTTGTAGCCTAAAATACTAAACCTCGATCCATCGTAAGTTTAGACTAATTTAACCTAAGCTTCATCCGCAGATCCCTCTTGTAAGACTAGGCTTAACTTAAACAGCATTATCGTAACAACATATTCAGAAAACCAAAACCCCAACAATCCATCCCTGGTAATGTGGTTATTCAGTCCTGCTTCTATCAAGTTCTAAGGCAACAGTACATTTCCCAATGCTAAAGTCTCCTAACTGTACACACAAATGGGTGATCAGACCAAGAGCATGCAGAAATTAAGCATTGAAAGAAGCATTGAACACATAAAACACAATTAATTAGATATTCCCAACTAGGGTGTTTAACCAGCCATACAAGGAACCCTAATGCAAATGAGACAGAAAGTACAGAGCAATTATTGCTTACACAAGAAGGGGGATCCCTCCTCCTCTTCATGGCACCTCACAATCACTCAAACACTCTCTAATCTCTTAAAGTGATGAATCCTAGCTTCCTTGCTTAGATGCTGCCTCTCTACTGCCTCTAAAGCATTATCTCGAATTCTATGCAAAAGTATGCAGCTCTGGTCTCCAAAATTCCTTACCCTAATTCTGACAATTCAGGTGTTGGATTTCCCCTACAGTTACTTTTTGGTCCAATTTTTCTTTATACAAATATGTTTAAGGGAAATTCGATTCACCAGAAAGTGCACCGGATCGTTAAGTATTTAAAATTAAAACGAATGAATCCAAGTATCAAACTCAGGGAACTAGTATTCGACAGGGTTAAATTCAGAAATAAGGAATTGTTGAAAGAAACATTGATAATTGATGGTTTAGAATAGAATTAAACTAAGTCTAGGCTAAAAACAGTAAAAAATGCAAGTAAGATTGACAACACTAGGTAAAAGTGTTGGGTCTTTCTAACAAACAAGCTGATGTATATAAAGATGTTTCTCTAATCAATCATGCTTTTGTGTTCTATGATGTAGCCTAAATTACTAAACCTCAATCCCTAGTTAGGCTGAATCAATCCAAGCTTCATCCTCAGATCCCTCTTGTTGGACTAGGCTTAATTTAGACAGCCCTCGTAGGTTTAGACTAACTTAAACTAAGCTTCGTCCGCAGATCCCTCATTTAAGACTAGGCTCAGCTTAAATAGCTTAGGAAAGTTTAGACTAATTTAACCTAAGCTTCATCCGCAGATCCCTCATTTAAGACGAGGCTTAGATCAAACAACATTATTGTAACAACATATTTGAAACCAAAACTTAATTCGCAGATCCCTCATGTAAGACTAAGTTTTAATCCTGCTTCAATCAAGTTCTAAGGCAATAATACATTTCCCAATGCTAAAGTCACCTAACTATGCACACAAATGGGTGATCAGACCAAGAGCATACAGAATTTAAGCACTGAAAGAAACATTGAACACAAGAAACACAATCAATTAGATATTAAAGTAATTACATCATTTGTTCCTTAGAAATTCCCAACAAGGGTGTTTAGCCAACCATTACAGAAAAACCCTAACAATAATGAGGTTAAGAGTAGAGAATAACTACTCCTTACACAATAAGGGGGATCCCTCATCCTCTTCTCAGCATCTCACAATCAATCTGCAACTCCTCAATCTCTCTCTAACTACAAAACCTAGGTCTCTTTGCAAAAGCTGCTCCTTTGGCTGCCTCCATAGCTCCTTTCCTGAAATAGGCACTGTGGTGTGCTTTGGAATTCTCTGCAAAAGTTGTCTTTTCTTCCTCTCTGTGTCTCTGTCTCTCTCTCTCTCCCTCTGCCCTAATTCTACACAAGACAAACTTTAAATAGGCTCTGAATCCGCGACGTTGCGTTTACCGCCACCCTTGCGCTTAGCGCGAGTAAGTGGATTTGAGCTTAGCGTCAATCATGTGCTAAGCCTGGCTGAAGATATATGGCCTTGATATTGATGCTCTACCAGATTCTTCTGTCACGCTAAGTGCACTGAAGCTGCACTTAGCGATGGATGCGCACTTAGCCCAACTGATAGCTGAGCTCAACTGTCACTTTTAGCACTTCATGACTTAGCCTCTTTTTAACTTAAAATTGCACAGATTTCATCATTAAATCCAATGGAAATATTCTAGAGACAACTTTAACAATAAACAAGATTTATTTACAAAATTACTACAAAATAACCATAAATTGTGGAACTATACAAGTTTTGGAAAATGTTTTCTATACAAAAGTTAGTCGTATAAGACGACTAACATCAGGCTAAAATAGGCTCTGAAATAGCGATGCCGCACTTAGCGCAAGTAAGTGGATTTAAGCTTAGCGCCAGTCATGTGCTAAGCCAGGCAAGAGACGAACATCTCGCTTAGCAAGCTGATCTCGTGCTTAGCGTGCGGCCTTGATCCTTGTGCTCTTCCAGATTCCTTTGTCACGCTAAGCGCGCTAAAGTTGCGCTTAGCAATGGATGCACGTTGAGCCCAAATGGTCCGCTTAGCGCGACTGTTCCTTTTAGCACTTCAAGATTTTAGCCTCTTTTGACTTGAAATTGAACAGATTTCATCATTAAATCAAATGGAAAATATTCTAGAGACAACTATAACAATAAAACAAGATTTATTTACAAATCCCTACAAAATAACTATAAATTGGGGAAACTATACAAGTTTTGGAAAATGTTTTCTATACAAAAGTTAGTCGTATAAGATGACTAACACTTGTGCCATCATCAGACAACCTTTGTAGTTGATGTGCCCTGTATAATCTTTGAATTTTGACTATTTTGAGAGGGATTTCAATTTGTAGTTGGTGACTCTAAAGGTTTCTATGTTGTGGCTTTTGAATTTTTAGAGAATATTGTAGATGAATATACAAACATTATTGTCTTAGCTAACAACTTTCTAAGATGGTTCTTATCTGAGACCGTCTTAAAAAGTCTTTGAAAGGGTACTTGCTAAGACGGTTCTTAGCCAAGAACCGCCTTAAAAAGTGCACTTTCTAAAGCGGTTGTTAGCAAACAACCGTCTTAGCAAGTACCCTTTCTAGGACGATTCTTTTTTGGGATCGTCTTAGAAATGTCCATTTCTAAGACGGTTGTTTGCAAACAACTGTCTTAAAATGCTTGACTTTTCTATGACGGTTGTTTTATAACCATCATTAAATGTTTCAACTTTTAACAACATTTGATATAAAGACAATTTGTAATCATCGTTGAATGCCTCTATTAACTATCGTTAAATTCCTTTTATGCTGTCGTGAAGGTCAATATTGCCTTCAAATATTGTCTAATATGTACCCAAGTCTCTGATAAAGGTAATTTTAATTTAAATTGGTCCTTATGTGTGTTGTGATAGGTGAATGCTTCAAGGTTTTTTTATTTGCTTCTTTCTTGCTAGATGTTTATAATAAATATAGTTTAAATATTTTATTTTGTAATTGCATGTATTCCTTAGTTTTGTAAAGGTGAGTGCTCATTATGGTTATGATGTCCCAAGTCCTTCCATCTTACTTGAATTGTGTGTTTCAAATTTGGTTGTGCTTTTATCTTGGTGACATAATTTCTGTCTTTTGCATGGTTTTAGTGGCTCATACATATGAAGTATCTTAATTGACTTGATTTTGGTTGCATGATCTCTTTAGCTTAAACTGACTTATGTGCGTTAATAAACACTAGTATTATGTTCTTCAGATTTTAATTTAAAAATTCTCAATGGCTCATACAGTGTCTTGACTCAATCTTGGCTGCACAGTCTTAGCTCAAATGGGCATATTTTCTACTCCTTATAAGAAGCATGATGTCACACAAATGAAAATTTCGAAATGATCCCCTTAATTGTGCACAAGTTTGTGCATATACTATTTAAGAATTCTACGTAATTTAATTTGACTTCTTGGATCAATTATTTCTGATCACTTACAATGTTCCATATGCCTTAATTTCCACACATATTCAGTCATTGGGGCTTGGGCAAGGTGGGCAAGATTGATGCCTTATTCTTTCTTGGATATATGACTGTATGACTATTTATATTAATTGTTGGTATTTTCAGGATTGTCAATGGCAATCTTAAATGTTGCAATTGTGTTCCTACAAGTATTGCTTTTGCATTCCTTTTAAAATTATTTCTTTTTTGTTTCTTTTTTGGGGGGAGGGGGGGTTGAGATCCAAATGAAGTTTTATGAAATTGTTTGGTATTCCAATAGATCTTAATGTGAACATTTTCAACTTCAACTCAGTTGAGAAGAAGAGAAAGCAAGAGACATGATTGAACATTTTGAAGCTTGGTACATTACAAATCTAATTTATTTCTTCTTGGTGAGTGTGGTATTTTTTATTTCTTGATGTTTTGGGTTAGAGAACCCAAATAATTGTCTTTTCTTCTTACCTTTGTTGGTGTAACATTCAACAGGCATGGGTACAACCCATGACATTTCTATTTTATTACCAATAAAAAAAAGTGATTTAAAAGGGTCTGAAAAAATCAGTGGCTACATATTTGTAAAAAGATCAAGTCATAAAGCTTGCCATTCTTGACCTCAAGTAATTAGTGGTATGTAAGTATGTCTTGTTTGGCCTTATTTTGCTGTCTTTATGTGCTTAAATCAACTCATCTTGTTGGTATATTATTGTTGTGATACTAATCATACTATATTTTGTAAAAGTAACTTGGTGTCCATTCAGGAAACTAAATAAAGGATATGTCTTGGAAGAAGTTCACTGAATTTTTATTTTCTCTTTGAAGTCATAGACCCTTAAAATTGAAATGGTTGTACATTCAAAAAATTGTTATAATTTCTCACTTTGTTTCACAACTGTAGGAGGATGTTTTGTATGCAAGAGTGCGTACCATTGTCGTTGTAGAGATCTAGTTCATGTACACATGTGGGTTGCCTTGATTTGTCTTACTGAAATAGTACAAAGAAATGCTTATTATTGTCCTTGCCAGTTCTAAATTTAGAATGAAGATATATGGCCTATTGGCCTGGGGGACTATAAGGATTCTTGCTAATTGAAAGAGGTAACTAGAAAACAAGAAGCAAATTTGTTGAACAGTCCATTATATATAGTAATATCATTTCTCTATGTATGAATAATTTCTTTTCTACAAGTGTAATTGGAGAAATTTATCTAAACAGGACCTAAGTCATATTTTATGAAGGAGCTGAATGAGTGAAAAAGAAGTTGCTTTAGTCCCTTAAAGATAGATCTTGTTTATAATTTACTTATGATATCTCCAACTTTGCTACTTCTGATTTAGGGGTTTATTATAAAACTATATTTATACTTAATATTTTGATCCAATGGCTAGTGAAATAGTGAATCTGAAAATCGTATATTATGATCATATTTATAGGTTGGTCAAATTATGTTGGATCATATTTGTGGCAACTGGACTGATATTGAAAATAAAAAGTTCATAGTTTGAGTTGAATTGTGAATTAATAGTTATTAGAACATTAATTAGCTCTTTCTATCAAAACAAAATATTTAAAAAAATTGCAAAAAACAACATCGGTTGATCTAAAATCGATGTTGTAAGTACCATACAATATCGGTTCTGGAAAAATTGATATCGTTTTTGCTTTTTTTTGTCTATTTTATACTATACCACATCAATCTTGAGGAGAACGGATGTTGTATAGTGGACTTCAACATCAATTTTTAATCGATGTTAAAAATGACCTACTTTTAACAATGGTTGTTTCAACACCAGTTTTGAACCAACGTTGAATGTGTAAAAAAACTGATGTTAAATGCCAATTTTGTAGTAGTGTCATCACATAAGAACTGCACAATTAAACGTGTTTGACTTAGAGCAATTATGGGATAGGTAACCTTCTAGGAAGTTTCTTGGCAAGCATGTGAGTGAGGACTAAATACGCCGAAAAAGTCTCGTGTTAGTTTGTAGGAATAACCAATGATCCTGAAAGAAGTTGAGCGGTGTCAGAGCCGCTTGAGAATGTCTCAAAAAGGACTACATATGGAAGGTTTTGACCAACGAGGAGCTATGAAGTGTTGTAGTGTGTGAGTCGCCAAGAAATCGACAATGAGAAATGTTATAGAAGGGGTTTATAGTACAGGTGCAATTATTGATAGCATTAAGAGAATTTTCTGGCAATGGCTTTTGTACAAAAAATACTACTACAAAATTTACATTCAACATCGCCAATTTAACATCGGTTACAAGAAAAAACGATGTTAAATTAATCACAGTGACATTTCCATAAATAAAGGGATATCATTAACATCTATTTTTTGAAAAACTAATGTTACTAGCAGAAACTCAACATCAGTTTTATGAAAATCGATGTTGCTAGTATAATGTTAACATCGGTTTTGCAAAAAGTGATGTTGTCAATTCATCGTTAATATTAGTTTTTAAAATTCGATGTTGTGGAATGCATGAATAACATCGATTTGGCACCTAAACCCTTTAGCTCACTTTGCAACATCTCTTACTCACTCTTGCTTTCGTGGCGCTTCCACTTGTCACTCTTGCTCTCACTCTCTCTAGGTCACAAAAGGAGAGTTCTCGTTGTCGCTCTCACTCACCCACAACTTCTGGTATATTTTTCTCTTTTTTTTCTTTATCTTCTCCTTGAATTATATTATCTTCAAGTGATGAAAAAAAAAAAACTTCCGTGAACACAAAGGCGACTTAAAATAGCAAGACATAGGTTCAATCTTCTAGAATTTGGCAAAGTGCTTTTTTTTTGGATTTTATGCTTCATTAGTATTCAATGGCATAGTCACGAAAGTAATGGATATGGATGTTTCCAAAAGTTCAATGCAGAACATAGGGTAATTTTCAATTCTTTTAATCAATAATCAATTAATTAAGTAGTCATAAATTCTATTGCCTGTTGCGTTTCTGTTTCCTTTGCCTGTTCATTATGCAACTTCTGTATTGTCGATAAAAACGAAGTGATAAATTCTACGCCAATTAAAACTCAAATGAAAAAACCCTGGTTTAATTTGACTGCTGGTTGTACGTTAACAAATGAATGGTAATTTTTTTTTATAGAACATCTAATGTATTTTTTCATTTTATATATATATATATATATATATATATATATATATATATATATATATATATATATATGTAAAGGTTACGCTGGCAGTAAAGGTTATGTTTTCTATCATTCTGATCCTAGCGATTTCTTTAACTGTTTATGACTCTTTTTTTAGTTTTAGACACCCATATGGGCTAGCAGTTTGAATCTTGTACACGCATATATTATGGGAAGCCTAATTTGTTGTGAAGCTGTACCCACGAGGCATTTGAGGATCCCATATAAAAGTCGTATATATAAAACTGATTGCATTGTACTGAAATATTTATTGTCTAATCTGATAAAGCATGCTGAAAGATACATGACATCTGATTGTGTATTTCTTACTACGATATAGTGCTTGGCTAGCTACTTGCAAGTAGCGTGAGTGATGTCAAGTTATTATTAACGAAATAAATTCTTGCTGGCTTTCTCTCTCGTCTCTATAATAAGTTCATACGATTTTGCACTTGCCATTTTACTTGAAGGGTTAATTTAAATGGTCGTTAATTGAAGGGTTAATTTAAATCAGCAGGTTTGCAATTATTCTTTTAAGGCATCATGAAATTGCCTATTTAATTGGGTGAACAAAGTCAATTATGGATGGATAGGAATTAGGAAATTAATGATTCTAACTTCATCGACAGCATTTGATGGCTATTGTATTGTGCTAGTTGTCTTTGAATTCAATTTTCATAAAGAAAAAAATAGGCCAGTTTTTTATATTTCAATTCAGTGCTAGTTGCTAGTTGACGTTTTTATTTATTTTCCAAAGACTTGAAAAGCTAGTGAATACTAGCTAGCTTTTGATTCACATTTCCACCAATTTTTTTATTTATTAATTCTTCACTACCAAACAAAATATCAGTATATTTTAATATCTTTTATTTTCCTTTCTAATATTTTTTTCCTTTTATAATGTAATATTATTATTTTAAAATTTATATATAAATATTGTACTTGTGATTAAATGATTTTATTAGCATTTTTTATATTGATTTGATTTAATTAATTTGAGAATTAAATGTTATTTACGAATATTTATTAATGGAATAAACTTGTGAATGATATATAAGTTAATCGAGAACTTAAATTTTGAGACACATCAACAAATATCCCATTTTTATTACTACTATTGTAATTGTTTTGTCCATTCTTCGTGTGACATTTTTCTTCTGATTTCCTTTTTATTTTCCTTGTAGCCTAATACTCGTGTTCGTATTTCATTCATGAAAAAGTTATTTGTCTGATTCATGATGAGTTTCTCGAAGTTTTGAATAACATGTTCTATCATGACCCGCCTTGTCGTTACGATATCATCATTCTAAACCGTGAAAATTTCAATTTTTAAATGCAAACTTCATTAATTTGCTTATGAAAAAATGAAAGTAATTTTTTTCTCGATATACATTTACCAAACAACGCATCATTACTTAAGTGAATACATATATATATATATATAGTAACTCAGTACACATCATTCACATAATGAAAAATAAATTTTTCCATACATATAATTAAATTTATGATTTACATCCTGAATTCAACAAAAAGAATTATGGAACTAGCTATGGAGGAATTGATTAACAAAACACAACTCTAGATCTCTCCCAAAATAATTCCAATGTCATCACGTCAACTCAGCGGCTCCACAAAAGAATCTCACTTCTCATATCGTACTGCTGTCATTCTGCTCCCACGAACAAAGATTCGCGATCATCACAGATACTAACCACGCAGTACATAAATTATGAGGGGTGAGTTTATTATAAAAGAAATTAATACAAAAATCAAATAACCACAATTAGTAAGAAAACATTAACAAATATCATAAGCTTACACAAACATTCATTAGTCCAACACACACTCAACAAATAGTCATCATCCATCCATAGTACCAATCAATCATGCTCAGTATGATGCATGCACCTGACCTCAACTCTCAAATGCAATGTGGTACCATCCCCAAGAAAATAGCCTAAGCGTGTCCACACGACACTCTCACTTAGGAAAAGTAGGCAATAAGTGTCGAGATCACCCTGTCGTGCATAGGAAACTCCCCACCCCCCATGGTGATCAGCTTGAGTCTCAAGGGAGTTCCAAACCGAGTGACATGCCCCCAAGTACAAGTATTCCTCCTCATGAGAAACTACAAGTAGTTGTTGACAAAGTCTATACTATTTCCATGTCATATGAAGTATGAAATATGGGAACCATCAATGCACTGACTGTGGATAATTAAAGATTCTAAGCCATCCCCCTCCAGAGATGCTTAAAACTCTTTAACCACTCTATTTCTCCCACCAAGGATATCCAGCAAGATCACTGCACCCCCCATGTACATACACAACATAATCATCACAATGCATTTTCAACATCATCAACATTTCATCTCAATGTCAGTATCAACATCCGCAATGTCTCATCTCAATGTCATTCTCAACATCAATATCATCTCATCTCAATATCATTCTCAACATCAACATCATCTCATCTCAATGACATTATCAACAACAACAACATCATCTCATATTAACATAATCATCAATAACAACATCAACTCATATTAACATAATCATTAATAACAACATCATCTCATATCAATATTATCATAAACATCAATGTCACCTCATATCAATTAATATCATCAATAGCAATATCATCAGTAAGTCACATTCCGCATATACATACATATATAGTTCATGCCTGAGATTCACACTCCCTAGGTCTTCAGACAACATAAGTATAATAAAAACAATAATGTCATTTATTAATAATAGATGTATCACATCCCATTAGTCAAAAATATTATTTTTCTTGAAAACCAACATGCAACAGGGACATGCATATGTCCCCATAGTTAGGTTCCGTGACCCCAACTATGGTATTAAAAACTGTAAATTATAATAAACTCCCCTCACCTATCGTGAGCCCTCCGTCAGTTTCTCTTTGCATCGCTCAGAGGTCTCTCTCGTTCACGCTCATTAGTCCAAACGCAAGGTTCTATGTACCAAATTGAAGAAAATTTAGTATAGATTTCAAAAACAAGGTTAATAACAATATTCAGAGTCAAATACCCCTGTCAAAGCATAAAGGGCTGAGGGGTGTTTCGGATTCTACTAAAAGGAGATGTCATTTTGAAATTTCGCTCACGCCAATGAGACCGGGGTTCAGTGAAGGTCACAAAAATAACATCAATGTTATAAAAAGATAACTTTTACAATATCTCATTTTCAAGGGTTTTTCAAAGGAAGTGTAAAAACACCCTATTACAGTACCCAAAACACGAGAGATACTAAGAGAAACTCAAACAAACTAGGTGAAAGACTTAGAAGTGAAGATTATCTCAGAGAAGCTACAAAATGAAGGATTGAGAGAATTTTCTCCACCGAATCCTTGAGGAGGATTTTGAGGATTCCGCTCCGATTATAGTGTTCTTCTTGGTATGGAGGTTCGGCGGCAAGCAACGGTGGCTCTTGGTGGCCACTGGTGGTCGTGGGTGGTGGAGAAGGAGGTGTTAGGGTTTGGGTGGCATTTGGAGAGGAGGAGAGGGAGAAAATCATGTTTTTCATGCTGAAGAACGTATTTATAATCTGTAGATCTCGCTTAGCGAACTCGTCTCGCTAAGCGGGAGTCCACCTTTCACGCTTAGCGCGACAATTCATCCTAAGTGCAACTCCCTCTACACTAATTCTCTTTCAACACAATTCCTTCTCTAGTTGGAATTGCGCTTAGCGCACTAATTCTCGCTCAGCGCTATTCCCTCTTGGGTTGGAATTGCGCTTAGCGCTCCCCTCGCACTTAGTAAGATATCAAAAGTTGTGATTTTCAAAATCCCAACGGTCAGACTATGGAGATTTGTCTTAGAAAGCTCCCGCCAAAATTTGAAGACAATCCAACGGTTAACAAATTCGCGATCGCAATTTTACTGAAATAGGTTTAGGTAAAATTTAAAATCTCATAATTTCAACATAGCTCAACAAAACTCCACATAACTCAACATCCACATCAAGAAATTCACACATTACTAATTCAAGTCATACCTCAACTCATTCAAGTCAACCATATAGTCAAATAATATGATAAATATAATTAAACATCGATTTATAATTAGTAATATTTCAAGGTGTTACATGTTCAATGTTCAATGCAATTTGTAGGCACTTTTCCTTTTCTTGTTTGCATTGTCATCACGACATTCATTGTTGGAGATTGTTAGTGACCGTCATCATAGGTACGAATGCCTTTCATACTCTTTTTAGGTTTTTTTTGTTACCAATGCTTTTATAACCTATATTATGTGATTAATGACTATTGTTTTATGTACAAGTTACGTTCATTATGAGTGGACCTTAGTTTCCCGTTTGAGATTCAATACAATGATTCTTTCGAACATTTTGGATTAATCATTGTATTGAATCTTAAATTGTCCATTTGGACAGTTTGGGAAGAGTCATTGTTTTAATAGTAGATTCATATGTATAGGTTAAGTCTCTTTTCTTAAATTTGATGAAATTTTGGTATAGTGCATTTCACTTTGTTCTTCGAGTGCATACTTGATTATGGTGGAATTCATGTAACTGCTTTCATGTCATATACTTAGAGATCAATGTGAAATTCTACTAAATCTTCGTCAAATCTAAGAAAAGAGATTTAACCTTTATGTATGAATCTATTATAAAAAAATGTCCTCTTGGATGGGATAAAGCCACACCTTTAATGAAAAGGTGAGTGATGTGTCATTATTTTTTCCTATTTCTTAACTCTTTTTGTCACCATTTTAATTACTGATTAGCCTTAATTGTCAAATTAATTATGCAGTTTTATCATTTGGGCCTACTTGACTAATTTTGTGTTTTTAATTTAATTTCAGGAGAATTATAAGCAATTGGGCTTGAATTCGGAATTGGGCTTGGACTTGAAGAGAGCAGACAATTTTATTTTATCAAATCTTATCTTATCCAGATTTTATTTCATCTAGATTTTATTTCGTCCAGATTTTATTTCATCCAATCTTATCTTATCTTGTCCAGATTTTATTTTATCTTGTTTATGGGCTTAGACTAAAAATAGATTTGTAAGCTTTGGGATTGAAAACCTATATAACAACACCAGGGTTTTAGTTTAGGGAGTTTTTCGAAGAGGAGAATAATTCTAGGGTCTTAGAATTCCAATTTTTACTGTTCATGCGCACTATTCACGTAGAATAAAATTCGTTTTCTGCAATTTCGTTTATGCTTCAATCTACAATTTCGTTTTCCACTTATTAATGGAAGACTAAGTCTCCAACGTTGTTTTCTCTTGAGGATCAAGCACAACTCTATTTGAGGTTTTGTTATTACTATTGAATTTTGATCAGTTTTTCCTCTTCACCAATTACTCTGTATTTGTTGCTATTAGTCCATGCATGCTTAGTGCTTGATTAATTGTCTCTGCGCTTAATTTACGTTCATACTTAATGATCAATTTTGTTCATGATTACTTGGTGTATGTGTCCTTAACACGTGGATGACACCCTTATGTTAATTTTCGCTTAGTAATTTAATTTAGGGTTGGATTAAGTGGTTGAATTGGTTAGGGATAAATCCTCGTAACCTAGGATAAGAGACTTGCTTGTGAATCAAGGGGAAACAACATGTTTTAATTCTATTATTTTCTAATTCAAATTTGCTTGTTGTTTAATTTACAAAAACAAACAACCCCCCCCCCCCCAATTTGTTACTATTTTATTATTATCTGTTATGAACATTTGGTTGACCATTGCTCGTTGGGAGACGACCTAGGATCACTTCCTAGATACTGCATTTTTAATGTTTATTTGATTCGGGTACGGCCTCGATCAGTGAGGTTTTCATTCATGGAGTAACTTTGTGCGTATCATAGAGTTATTAGATGGATCGAAGTTGGATGAATGCGACCAAATGAGGAAAGGGTTGAACAGTTCTTGCAATTTGCCTTTGAAAGAACTTGATCAGGTGAGGATGAAAAACATTATTGTCCTTGTATAAACTGTTTGAATGGGAGACGATAAGTACTAGAGGACATATGGGAACATCTTCTATGTGATGGGATTAAGAAGAATTATACGACATGGATATAGCATGGTGAATTGACAAACATGGAAAGGGGGTCCCAAACTAAATTGGTTGATGTAGAAATGGGAGATCGATTAGAGGATATGATTCATGATCTTGGACAAGAGCCTTTTCAACAAGCACATGCCCTTATGTATGATACATTGAAAGTGATTCAAAGAAGTTATTGTATCCAGGGTGCAAGAAGTCATTGACATTGTTGTCAACAGTGTTAAGTTTGGTTAGTGTGAAGGCCAGATATGCGTGGAGTGACAAAAGCTTCACTTCATTGCTCAAGGTAGTGCAGGATGTGCTTCTAGAGGAAAACAAGTTTCCAAAAAGTTACTGAGGCGTAGAAGATACTGTGTCCGATTGGTATAGAGTATCAGAAAATTCATGCATGCCCAAGTGTGGGGTATCACATTAGAAACTGAAGAATGATGATGAATGTAGCAATGACGAAAGCACAAACAAAGGCCCCCTAGTGAAGGTGTTATGGTATCTTCCTATCATTTCAAGGTTTAAGCGACTTTTTGCTAATGAAGATGACACAAAAGATCTTAGATGACATACAGATGGGAGAAATTGTGATGGAATGCTCTACCATCTGGCTAATTTCTCCTAGTGGAAGAAGATTAATCGTTTGTATCCAGATTTCGGGAAAGAGGGAAGAAATATTAGGCTTGGACATGCCATTTATGGAATGAATCTGTTTGCTAGTTTAAGTACTAAGCATAGTTCATGGTCTGTTTTGCTAGTAATTTACAACATGCCTCCTTGGTTGTGCATCAAGCAAAAATACTTGATGTTGTTTGTGATGATATTGGGGTCCAAGACAACAAGGAAATGACATCAATGTTTATCTTGGTCCCTTGATGGAAGACTTGACAAAGTTGTGGGACGAGGGGGTTGAACTGCTTGATGGGTATTGAAATGACACATTTAAGTTGCATGCAATGCTATTTTGTACCATTAATGACTTTCAATCATATGGGAATTTGAGTGGATACGATGTTAAGGGCCATTTTCCATGCCCTATATGTGAAGAAGACATAAGTTACGCACAACTGAAACATTGAAGAAAAATAGTGTACACTCGGCATCGACATTTTCTAAAACCTTATCACCCTTATTGGTAGTTGAAAAAAGGTTTAAATGGAAGTCAAGAACATGAAACTACACTGATACCGTTAACTGGTCAGTAGGTTGTTTAGCGGGTGGAGGACATCAATAGTATATTTGAAAATATCAAAAAGAAGCTCACGAGTAAAACTTGAATATGGAAGAAGAGGTCGATATTCTTTGATCTTCCATACTAGTCTGATCTAGATGATAGACACTATATTGATGTTATGCATGTGGAGAAAATGTGTGTGATAGTGTGATCGACACGCTTCTTAACATTCAAGGAAAGACAAAGGATGGTTTCAATACTCGTCAAGATCTAGCTGAGATGGGTATACATGATCAGTTATGATGTAAGCTCCATTGGAGCTTGTAGGCCTAGGATCTTCTTCATCAATGGATTCCTTTGCTTCTTGGAAGATGAATGGCAGTGGAATGGAGAAGGAAGAGAGAGAGGAGACGCCACTTCAAGGAGAAGATGAGTCTAGAAGAAGCTCACCACCATAGGAGGCCATGGATAAGAGCTTGGAGGAAGAAGGAGATGAATGAAGGGAGAGGAAGACAAGAACATGAAATTTTGTGCTCTAAAAGAGCTTTGAAATCTGAAGTTTAATATTCAAATGATCAAAGTTGAAAAAAATGCACACACATGACCTCTATTTATAGCCTAAGTGTCACACAAAATTGGAGGAAAATTTGAATTTCAATTCAAATTTCACTTGAATTTGAAATTGAATTTGTGGAGCCAAAATTTGGAGCCAAAATTTCACTAATTATGATTAGTGAATTTTAGTTATGGTTCAGACCACTAATCCTAGATCAATTCCAAGATTCTCCACTAAGTGTGCTTAGGTGTCATGAGGCATGTAAAGCATGAAGGACATGCACAAAGTGTGACTATATGATTTGGCAATGGGGTGTAGTAAGCAAATGCTAACCTTCCCCTCTAAAATTTAATTGGATTGGACTTCTACCAATTCAATTAAATTTATTTCCAACCACACACATCAAATATTCACTTAGTGCATGTGAAATTACAAAACTACCCCTAATACAAAAACTAGTCTAGGTGCCCTAAAATACAAGGGCTGAAAAATCCTATATTTCTAGGGTACCCTACCTACAATATGGAGCCCTAAATACAAGGACCAAATATAATGAAACCTTAATCTAATATGTATAAAGATAAGTGGGCTCATACTTAGCCCACGGGCCCGAAATCTACCCTAAGGCTCATGAGAACCCTAGGGCCTTCTCCTGCATCTCTGGCCCAATCTTTATGGAGTCTGCTATCCAATGCCCTTGCGGGGTAGGATTTCATCAAGTTACATCCAAGGCCTAATGGTAAGAAAATATACTTGCCTCTAGCATGTCATACTTTGTCAAGAAAGAATAAGACAAGTTTTTGTCAGTGTCTGCATCGTCTGAAAGTGCCACATGGATACTCTTTAGATATTAAGAGCCTTGTGTTGCTGAAAGATATGAAATCAGTTGGCTTAAAGTCTCATTATTTCCATGTCTTGATGCAATAACTCTTAGCCATAGCGACGCGAGACATCTTTCCTAACAAAGTCAAGCATGTCATAACTCGCCTGTGCTTTTTCTTCAATGTCATATGTAGCAAAGTCAATGACCCTGTAAAGTTAAATTACTTAGAAAATAAGATTGATATTATCTTTTATCAGTTGAATATGTATTTTTCTACTTCATTTTTTGAAATCATGGTTCACTTAATTGTTAATCTGGTGAAGAAATTAAATTGTGTGGTCTCGTTTGTTTACAATGGATGTACCTGTTGACCAATATATAGAGATCTTAAAAGGGTAAGCAAAAAATTTGTAATGACCCGCCTTGTTGCTACAATATCACTAACTCTAGAATGCAACATTTCAATTTTAAGTGAAATCTTCATTAATTTGATTGTGGAAACGAGGGTAAATTTTTTTGTGATATACATTCACTAAATCATGGACAAATACGTGAACAAATACATATATATGTATCTAAACCACACACATGCATCATTCACTAAACCACTATACATCATTCACATATCAGAACATAATTCAATTTTTATGTGTATCTAAACCTGAGATTTACATGCCAAATTGAAAAGAGTCAAGGACCTAACTCAGGAAGAGTTGATAACAAAACACAACTCTCTCCCAAAATAAATTCCAACGTTATCACGTTGGGTTGGCGGCTCCAACAAAAGACTTCTCTCCAAGACACCTACTACTACTCATCTGCTCCCATGAACGAAAGTTCTCGATCATCATAGGCACCAACCACACAATACAAAAATTGCAAAGGTGAGTTTATTTTGAAAGATAAACAAACACTAGATGACAATGATTAACAATAAAACAATAAAAATAACCAAGATCATTCTCAATAATCCATCATTTCAACATACATTTAACAAACTAGTCATGAACCCTTTCACAATTCAAATCAATTATACTTAGAATCATGCATACACCTGACTCAAGCATAAAATGCAATATGGTACTATTTGTCAGGAAATAGCCTAAGTGTGTCCACATGACACTCTCACTTAGGAAAACTAGGCAGCAAATATCGAGGTCATCTTGTCGTGCACAAGCAACTTCCCCCCATGGTGATCAGTCTGAGTCTCAAGGAAGTTTCAAACTGAGTGACAAGCCCCCAAGTACCATAATTTTTCTTGATGAAAAACTACAAGTACTTATTGAAAAAGCTAGTTTATACATGAATAGTTAAAAATTCTAAGCAATCCCCTTCCCTCTCCATGGATGCTTGAAATTTTTAAACCAATCCCCCTCCCTCTTCAGGCATATCAAGTAGGTCACTACACCCCCGATGTACATACACAACATACATCTATCACGATGACATCATCAACATCAACATCATCTCATCTTAATGTCATCATCAACATCAACATCATCTCATATCAATATTATCATCAACATTATCTCATATCAATATTATCATCAACATCACAAGCAATCGCATTCCATATACATGATAAATTCATGCTTGGGATTCACATTCCCCAAGTCTTCAGACAACACAAACCTCATACAACAACAATCCACAATATCATGAGACTGATATTTTAGGGAAAATTCTAAATTAAAGAGGAGAGTTATGGCACTAAAAACAAACTCTTATGCCCATTTAAAATTTAATAAAGAAGTAAATAGAAGAACAAATATAAAATTTTAGGCACAATCTCCTAAAAATTCCAATAATTACAACAACAACATCATTCACAAATTCAATCATCCATAACAAATATATCACATCCCATTAGTTAAAAACACATTTTTTTTCTTGAAAACCAACATGCACAATGACAAACATACATCCCCATAATTGGGTTCCTTGACCCCAACTATGGTATCAAAAGTTGTAAACAAACAGTAAACTCTCCTCACCTATCTATATCTCTTTGTTAGTTCCATGCAGCATTGTTTTGAGATCTCAAAAGTGGTGTTTTGAGAGCCACTTCAAAGAGACGTCATTTTGAAATTTCAATCACCTCATTGTGATCAAGGTTCAATGAAGGTTAAAAAAATGAAGTCTATTTTATAAAGAGGTAACTTTTACATCTCATTTTCAAGGGTTTTTCAAAGGAAGTGTAAAAATATCAAATAACCATACCCAAGTCATAAGAGATGCACAGATAAACTAAAACTAACTAGGAGAAGGCTTAGAAATCATGTTTACCTAGAAGAAATCACGAAAGAAGGATTTGAGACTCCGCTCTCTACCAAATCCTTGAGTTGAGTTTTGAAGATTCTGGTATAATTAAAGTGTTCCTCTTCGTGTGGTGGTCTGGAGGCAAGCAATGGTAGCTCATGGCGGTCACCGGTGGTCGTGGGTGGTGGAGAAGGACGTTTGGCGTGTTAGGTGAGGGTTTGGGGGAGAAGAAGGGAGGAAAATCTGTGGGTTTACGATGTTGGATATATTAGCAACCTACAAGACTCGCTCGAGCAAAATTTTGCTCATCTGGGTGAGCTGGCCCAACTCAGACTCACTTGGGCGTGTTCTGGGTGAATTCCTACTCCAACATATTTCATTTCTTATGTGCAAATTTCAGGCTCAAGATGTTATTTCTGAAATCCCAACAGCCAAAACCTGACGACTGGGTCCATAGCCTACAGTCCAAATTTGAAGGCGATACAATAGTTAACAAATTTGAGATCATGCTTTCACCATAACAAGTTTTGGGTCAATCTTAAAATGACACAGTTCCAACGCAGATCAATCAAACTCCACACCAAGTTTTTGCACAAGGATAACTCACATAACACTTCAACTAATCCAAATTAATAAAGTAATCAAATAACACAAGAAATATATTAAGCATCTATTTTCAATTATCAAAATTTCAGTGCATTACAAAATCAACATCATCATGAAACATCTATTGTTGAAAGCTGCATTGCATAAGAAGCTATTGAGTTTTGTCCAGAGTACTCTGAAATGAAAATGGCGGTCACTGGTGGTCGTGGGTGGTGGAGGAGGAGGTTTGTCATGTTAGGTGAGTGTTTGGGGGAGAAGAAGGGAGGAAAATCTATGTGTTTACGATGTTGGACATATTTGTAACCTACTAGACTCGCTCAGGAAAAATTTTGCTCATCCGGGTGAGCTGGCCCAACTCAGACTCACTTATGCGAGTTCTGGGCGAATTCCTACTCCAACATATTTCATTTCTTATGTGAAAATTTCAAGCTCCAGATGTTATTTCTGAAATCCCAATAGCTAAAACCTGACGGCATGGGTCCATAGCCTACAGTCCAAATTTAAAGGCGATACAACAGTTAACAAATCTGAGATCATGCTTTTACCAAAACTGGTTTTGGGTCAATCTTAAAATGCCACAGTTCCAACGCAGATCAATCAAACTCCTCACCCTGTTGTTGCACAAGGATAACTCACACAACACTTCAACTAATTCAAATTAATCAAGTAATCAAATAACACAAGAAATACATTAAACATGTATTTTTAATTATCGAAATTTCGGTGCATTACAAAATCAACATCATCCTTAAGCATCCATTGTTGACAGCTGCATTATAAAAGAAGCTATTGAATTTTGTTCAGAGTACATTGAAATGGAAAAACCTGTTGGGTTTCCTGAGTCTCATCATGACAAGATAGTGTGAAGTAAGGGATCAAGAGGGCTACATGTCATAACTCCGGG
Organism: Glycine max; assembly: GCF_000004515.6. Taxonomy (NCBI): domain Eukaryota; kingdom Viridiplantae; phylum Streptophyta; class Magnoliopsida; order Fabales; family Fabaceae; genus Glycine; species Glycine max. The sequence continues at coordinate 27,108,820 of NC_038243.2, forward strand.
TCTAGAGGAATTGTAACAGGCTCATCTATATATATTGAATAACAATAATGAAGTTGAGCCATACATAGTTCATCACAAAGCGTTTGTCAAGGAAAGTAACCCAAAAGTGACCAAGAATAGGGTGCTAAAAGAGCATAACAAGACTTTTCTAAATTGGTTTAAAGGTACAATCTTTAGTGATGATAATGCTTTTGAAATGTTAAGGAAGTTAGCAGATGGACCTAAAAGAAATGTTACAAGTTGGCAGGGATACGATATTAATAAATATTCATTCTACACCAAATCACAAGAGTACAATGCAGAATAGTGGAGTTTGACTTAAAGTTGAATTCCAACACTTTGCTACTGTAAATGATAGCAATCCTTGTTTGGCATCTATTCCTTACTTTGGAGTCACTAAAGAAATCTGGGAGCTTAATTATGCTAAATTCATTGTGTTTGTTTTTAAGTGTAAGTGGGTTGATTGCAATATCAGTGTGAGAACTGATGATTTTGGATTTACTTTGGTAGATTTGAAAAAACTAGCTTATCAGAATGAGCCTTTCATCTTGGCAGAACAAGCTAAATAGGTGTTTTATGTTGAAGATTTTGTTGATGAAAGGTGGTCAGTGGTTCTACAAGGAAAAATCATTGGTCTCAATGTTGAAGATGATGATTCAACCCTTAATAATTGTCACACTATTTTCTCTATTAACATGCCTAAGGTGAATAGAGAAGAAGTTGACGACGTCCATGCAAATCGTAATGATCATGATGAAGGAGAATTAATTAACATCATATAGTGTAATCATTCTTTATATTTACTTGTTTCCATATTTACAATTACATAACTTAGTATCTTTTAAGTTTATTTTGATTAATGTTGTATTTTAGTAGGCACATGGCTACACCACCAAGCTCCCCTCCTCCTAAGTCAACACCTTCACCATCTACACGGAAGAGGACTAGAAAAGCTACACAACTCAAATCACTATTTGTTATACCATGAGGGGCAGAGAGACCACTGGTTCATGTGGATCCTACCACTGGAAAGTTAAAAGTCCCCACAAAAAGAAATTAAGGACATATTTGGGGGGTCATTGCTCGAGATAAGGTGGATGTTACATATGTAAACTAGAAACAAGTTCTTGCAATTCAAAAAGATTTAATTTGGGAGGACATTCAGATATTTCGATTAAATCTTGTATGTTATTGTAATTGGTTGTATTAAATTGCTTACATTATTTTTATTCACTAACTATTACATGTGTTTTTCTCAGGCTAAATTTTATATTCCAAAAGTGTCTGATAAAAGGACGAAGACGAAAATATTTCAGGTTGTAGGAGAGCAATAAAGGTAATTAAAGTCAGATTTGACCTCCAAATGGGTTCTCGCACAAGGCAAGGACGCGACGATGACAAAGCCGTAGAGACCCTTCATTGGAGGTTAGTTATGAACCTTCAAAATTTTCAAATTTACATTTATAATTGATTTAAGCAGTTTTTGATATATTGTGTATTTGTCACATGATGTTAGAAAAAAGGTGCATTCCATACAGAAAGTAAACACTGCCCCTCATGTGTTGTCTCGTGGGGGTATGACTATCTTGAAGAGAATTTAATGGAGGAAAAACAAAAGAAACAATTGGAGCAAGGAACCCAATTTGGGAGCACTGAAATCCTTGATTCTCCATCTCCCATTAGACGACACATGAAGTGGAAGATGACTCGTAGAAAAAAATCTGGTCAGATGACACATGAGGCTGCATGTGAAATTGCAGATAGGATTGTAAGTTAATTTTTGTTTCAACTTTCATTATTTATGATAACAACAATAGTTCATAAACTCATGCAATATTTTGTTGATTGCAGGATTCCTTGAAAGAGCAGTTTGCACATGGTAGCTTTGTAGCCCATAGGCGTTAGGACGTACTGACTACTGCCATTGGGCGACTAATGCACCCTGGCCATGTCTGTGCTATTAGAGCCATTGTGAAGATTAGACAATACTTTGGACCAACTTCAGGAGTCTCACACACATCTTCGTCGATCAGCCCTGAAGAGTTGGATCAAATCAAGAAAAATCTTAAGGAGAAGCTAACACACAATATAAGGGACGGGCTAGAGCAGTCAATAACTTAAAAAGTGACGAGGCAACTAATGTAGTCCTTTAGCTAGACGTAGTCCCAAATACAATCCCAGGGGGTCATACCTCCTCTTGAGCCTGAGGTTGCTCCTTCAGCTGCCCATGTCAACACAAAACGAAGTTGTGTCGATCCCACGAGGCAGGACCTAGGCCGAAGTGAATCAGTCAAGCATGGGTTGTATGTTGATGACAATCTGCCCCGCTTGGTTTCCCTTAGAAGATTTTATGAGGGCAACCGTTCACAACATCTATTTGGGCAATGATCAGGTGAAGGTTGGTGTTGGTGAAGTTCGAGATGCTGATGCTCGAGACCTTATACCCACTCAAGAGGTTTAGTTAGTAGGTTCGACTCTTAATACCTTCCTTACTTGTGTGACACATCTTGTACATCCTTTTTCAGAACATGTATTTCATTTTGTTGTGTTTGTTATTATTGAAAAAGGATTTGTTACAAATAAAGTGTTAATTGTCATTGACTTATGTTTATTAACTATGTAGGATAAACAGAGAGTTGAAGAACTCACAAAACCTCTAGATAGGTTGAAACCTTATGGTGTTCCCCTATACTAGATGACATTGATGATCCTGCAAATTTTCCTCAAGCCTTTGTAGGTATCATGGGATTCAGCTGTGTTTAGGGTGTATAATGATAATTTCCCCTTATACATAAAGCATGAAAATTTTCTGAAAAAACACACAGTAGCCAATGTGTCAGCATCTCTGTTATACAAATGTGGATTTTATAAGTCACTTTACATTATTGTCCATTACCTAATTGATTGTTTTAAATTGATTCATAATTTACTTTATTTTAACAATAATATGCATATGATTGAGATATGTATGCGAGCGAGGAATGCCTCTGTGTATGGACTCCTCGAGCCATAGTCCATACAGAGATCTAGACAATCGCAATTTAAATCAAAGGATTATATGAAGAAATTGATGCAGAATTCACAGAGAGATGTCTACCTAGGAGCTTACTTGAATAGGTAAGTAAAATTGAATAAATCAATTTAAATAATGTATGCATTATAATAACTTAATGTTCTCCAATGCAGTTCACATTGGCAATTGATCGTTATATGTCCTAAGGATATTGTTGTTGTATGGTTCTATTTGTTGCACAATAAGTCCAACACCTACTTGAAAGGAATTATTATGAGGTCAATTATTGTATTTGGTAAGATATTTACTTTATCATTAGTATTTGACATCGATATTTTAAAATTGTATAATATGCATGCATGTTTCTATTAACCAGTGCTTTAAAGGGATTCAAGGATATTCAAGGAAGTAAATCCAAGGCAATTGCTAAATGTATTGCAGCTAAAGTAAGTCATTTAAAAAATTGTTAATGTCTTAAAAATTACATTTTATTACTGTGTACACTAATTTTCAGTTAACTTTGAAGATCTTATTGAATTTAGTGTAATAAGCAAAAAGGAAGCACTGAGTGTGGCTCCTATATGATGCATTGGATGTCAACGATAGTCCTAGGAGGTTTCAAGGATATTTGAGAAATGGTAATTAGGAACTTCAAAACTAATTTCATTTGTTATACTTGTTATTATTTATACTGATTAAATTATATTTTCTTATATCATACAACATCACTGATCCAAAACCATTGGAACCGAAGAGATTAAAGACAATTTGCATTTAGTGGGTAAGATTTTATGTCAAAGTTAAAAATGAAATACTAGGTGTTTAAGGAATTTTATAATTGTATATAGTTATGTTTAATTAAATTCAATTATATTAGATGATTTTATGTATTGACATCATTGTTTTCTTTACCTATTTCTTATAATTGATAGTAATTATTCAATCGTAATATAAAAATTTGTATTGTGAAACTATCTCGATGGGCCCGTTTTTAAATATACAGGTTTGGGTAAAATTTAAAAAATACACAGGATATTAAAAAATTGCAAAAAAACAATATTGATTTCTCTAAAAAATGATGTTGTGGTGCAAAAAACATCATTTTTTTTTTAAAAAAACCGATGTTGTAGTGCTCTCATTGATTTTTAGAAAAACCAATATTATCGTACACCTGACAACATCGATTTTCCTGAAAACCAATGTTGTGTTGCACATGACAACATTGGTTTTAAAAAAACTGATGTTGTTAGGTGTACGACAACATCGATCTTTCTAAAAACCGATTTTGATATATGCACTACAACATCGGTTATTAGAAAAACTGATGTTGTTTTTTTGTATATATTACATTTTTTGTTTATTACTTATTATGCGACATCGACTTTTCTAAAAAAACTGATATTGTGTATTATATGTTAACATCTGTTTTTAAAAATTCGATGTTAACATTGAGTTTATTAATGTCGGTGGTTTCAACATCAAAGTTGAAAAAAATTAATATTAAAAGTCTATTTTTGACCAATAAATTTTAAATAACTTTAATATAAGTTAAGAAAAAAAGTTGGGTCAAACTGACTAAAAATTTGAGCTTACTATACTATGAGAACCATTCACACTATTTGCTTGGGTTGACATTTTGCACGGTTAACTTCCCTAAAACTTTAACGTGCCTCAATATATAACTTGGTTCCACCTTGACAAGTTTACATTTGCGTCTTAGTTGCCATCTGCAGGTTGCAACAATTTTTTCTCATACCTTATTCTATATTTGGCATGGTCCATGACTTTAATAAGGTTATAGTTCCGGGCAGTGCAAGATATGACTAATCAGCATAACGGTTGGATGCACTGTACGTGTATTGGAGGGTGATGATCCATGCTGCAAACTTTATACGTTAATTTCTTTTTCTTTTTTTTTTCTCTTTTTCTTTTTTCTTTTTAACTTTTATATTGATTTTGAGAAGATTGTTTTTTAAAGGGGAGGTATTATTCCTTCCGTTTATAATAAAAAAGTAAAAATTACTACATGACTATTAAATCCGTGACATGCACCGATTCGATTAAATTTTATATATATATATATATATATATATATATATATATATATATATATATTATTTTTATAAAAAATATTTTTAATAAATATAATTATATTAATATTAAGAAAAATAATTAATTATATTTTAAATTGAGAAAATATTGTCTTTAAAAATACTAGTTCTATTGAAATTTATTTTGATTGTTATTTTTTCAAGTAATAATAATAACGTAATACTTATATGATATGTATAAATTAAAAAATATAAGAAATATATATTAATAATTATTTAAAATTGACTATTCATCTCTGTTTGTAATATTCATATTATCTTAAATTTTTTTGTGTTATAATTAATATTTTTAAATACTTTGATTTGTAAAAATAAAAAATTTATTTGAAATTCATATTTTAATCATTTTGAATATATTAGTTTCAATTACGTGATAGTAGTTTTTAATATTATTATTACTATTTTGTTCTTTGATTTTAACTTCATTACTTATTACTTTTTGAGGTTATTTAACTATAATAATTTTTACATATTTGAGATTTTACATGTTTTAATTTAATTATTTTTAGAATTATATATCTATTAGAGTTTGTATGTAGTCCTAATTATTTTATATTATTACATTTTACTTTTTATATGTTACTTTTTTTGTCAGTTTTGATGAATTTGGAAATACAATTTAATTTAATAATAATTATTATTATTTTATAATTGAATAATTTCCACATATTTTGATAATTTTTTTAATAATAATAGTGGTAAATATTTTTCATAATGATCAATTATAAGGCATTAGGAATTTTTTCATATAAATTTAGTTATTAAAGAATAATAAATATTCATTAAGTATCATAAATATAAAAAGTAATATTTATTTTATTATTATCTTATTTGTATATTACTTATATATATTAAATTTAATTGGTGTTTTAAATTGTGTACTATTTAATATAATTTTTTCTTTAAAATACTAGTGAGTTTTTTGCATTAATTTAATTATCATTTTTTAAAGTGTTATATTTATACACAAAGAAAATAATTTTGAAACAAACTTAAGGGAAGTTAGTAGTACTACTGCACTATTACTCTAAATATAATCGATAATAAGGACTCTTTATATTTAATGTTAACAAAATATTATAAGCTGAAGATATAGAGTAAAAATCAAATTAATTATTGGTTTTTTATTGAAAAAATGAGAAAGGATAAAAATGTACACGTTATTTATTTAAAATATAGCATAAAAGAAAAAATATAAAAACATATATGAAATAGTTGAACGATAATGATCAAAACAGAAATAAACATGGTAGTAAAATAAGAAATGAAAAGAAAAAAATGCATAAAGTTACATACGCTACTAAAAAAAGTTGACTTTACGATGCAAATGCTACTAGGTTATTAAAAACCGATGTAGAATTTACCACGGTGACAATTTTGTAATTAGGGACAAAATTTTCGGTTTTTACATCGCGAATTCAAAGATGGTCGTATAGACCCATCTTAGAAGGCTTGAAGATGACATTTTTGCAATTTGGGGAAATTTAAACAAAAATGGCTTTGCTGAAGGACCATCTTTGTTTAATAAACCCTAAAATTCGCACGATGTGTTGCTGTCGAGGTCATTAATTGCTTTTGGAAACATTTTGCGCGTGTTGAGAGCTTGTGAAACAGCAGTACCGATTGTCCTTCCGGTTAGCTTGGTAAGTTTTACTCCGGCAACATCGCGTATTCCTTTGTGTGCTTAGCGTGGGTATTTCTTGATATCATCTGGGATGACTCCACTGAATTGCAGACGCTTGGCTACATTTGGGAAACTGCATTTGGAAAAAAGGAGGCCTAACTGCAGCAAAGAACAGTGTCGGTCTTGCATTAGACAAGGTTAGCATAAAGGTTAGCCCTTTTAGAATACTTCATGTCGTGTTCCACTACCTTAAGATTGAGAAATGGAGGTAGCCTAAATGCGGTAAAGGTTATCCCTTTAATTGAAGTTAGATACATGAGGTTTCAAACTCTTCAGACCACTACCTTAAGATTGAGAAATGGAGGTAGCCTAAATGCGGTAAAGGTTATCCCTTTTAGAATACTTCAAGTTAGATACATGAGGTTTCGAACTCTGCAGGCCACTACCTTAAGATGTGTATGTTTAGAGGAAATGCTTATGGGTACAAGTCAAGTCACACTATGACGATATTTTAGTTTAGACTTTAGTCTACAATAGGGGAAAAATTATCTAGTTATATAAGACTATGGGAGCATATGAACAATGTGAGGAGGAGGAGGACTGACTAGTCTTTTCAAAATCCTTATTATTATGCCACTGCAAGGCACTCCTTCCCTTGGGTTGTAGCAAGAAGGTGCTTCTTTTTCTGCAGATATTCCCAAAGCAAATTTTTTTCCAGTCTTTCAAAGAGTATGTGAGTGTGTTCATGTTTGAGTTCCAGTTGTCACTTAGATGCCAAGCATTTTGGACTATAGATATCTTTTAGAATTAAAAATGATATCTTTCAAAGAGTCTGTGAGGCTGTTCAAGTTTAAGTTTTCTTCTCACATGTGAAACCAAAATTAAAACAAGAAAAATCTTATATATAAAAAATCCAATAAAAACTCTCTAACATGTATAAAAAAGTGTTCAGATAAGTGTAATTAAAAAAAAAATTCATTACCATTGTGACACTTCAAATAAAAGAAATGTCTATGTTTCATAGTTACTAAGTAAGAAGAAGAGAGTATTTATAAATTGATTATAATTTCGATCCTTATTTAGCCTAAGATTTTTGGTGCAGTAAAATGAATAATATTGAACCAAAATCAGGGACAAATAGAAAATTTAAGTCTATAATGAAATCTTAAGAAAGTTACTAGTATTAAAAACTAAATAAAAAAATAGAAAATAAGAGATGTTATTATGTCCCTTTAACTTCTTCCTTCTTAGGATATTTTCATAGTTTTTTTACGTATTCTTCACAAATGAAGTTTCCTTTGAGTCTCTTCTTTACACTACACATGTTACTTTCAGCCATTACTATATCCTTTCTTGTCCAAAAGTTATCAAACACTTCCATATCTCAGCTGTCCATTTCTTGGCTTAACCCAATCTTCTAATCATCATAGTAGAAAAATGTTAAAATAATTCAAGAGGTTTAGTCATTTGGATCAGCTTCTTCTAGCTAGCTGGTTCATGTGGGGGGTTTGTGCAACAAAGTGCCCAGTTTATGGGATGTGCAAAACATATTATATGAGCTATTATGTGTATAGGGTTTCTATATCCATCCACTACTAGAAAAAAGTCTTTTTACGACACTGATTCTACGACGGTCGTACGAAGACCGATGTAGTAAGTTAAGCGGTGGCATTTTTGTAAACAGTTGTTACTTTTTTAAGGCGGTTTTCTCACAAACGACTTTAAAAATATTTTACAACATCGTTTTTTTAAGACCGTCTTTGAAACCCACTTTCTGTTGCTGACGTGGCACATTTTAATTGGGCTAACTGGCAACCCTAAATCAATACAATATTTTTCTAGCTGTTCACTCTTCCATTCTCTCGTGACTTTTCATTTTGCCATCTCCACGATTTTCGGCACCTTCTCCACCGCCGCTGCACCCAAATGCGCCTTCGTCAATAGCCTTTACCGCTCCAGCTTCAGTTTGTTGATTGAAGACAACAACTTCCAGCGAAGCAGCGTAAGTGTTAGTAAAAGATTTTATTTTTCTCTCTCTCTCTTCCTTCTAAACGCCGCTTCCGCATCTCTCTTCCTTTTCTAACTATAGATTTTATTTTTCCCTCTGATTCTTCCTTTTTATTTTATGTTTTTTTCTCCGATGTGACTGGCGTTTGTTTTGTGTGTTTTTCGTGTGCGCCAAAGCCTTTGCGTTCGTTAATTTTGTTTTGTGTATTCGGATCGAGTTGTTTCACGTTCGGTTACGGGGATCTTCGGTTTAGGTTTGTTTAGGGATTTTTTGTTTTTTTGTTTATGTTGTGGATGAGTTTTTCGTTGGATTTGTTGTGTTCTGTGAGATTGATGGATTTTTTTTAATTTATATTCCTTCAATGTTTTTTCTTTTTTGGCAAAATGAATATTTTATTTATGGACAGAATAGATTTGCGATTTTTGTCTCTTAAATTCATGTTTGAACGGTGGTGTGACTTTCCTATTTGGTTCTATTTTTATGAAGCCTGTTGACTGCAATTTTGCTTCTGAAAAATTAAAAAGGAAATGTGTTACTATGGTGAGATGGGTTGTCATTACTTCCCTTGATGTTCCTCCTCGATGGATTCGAGCTCTGGAAGTCCCACTCCTTCACCATCATTTGCCAGCTATATGATCTGTTTTTTCTTATTTTTGCAAGCTAAATATTGAAACTTATTATGAAAATATGCCTCCATGAAAGTTGAATACAGCTTAGGAAGGTAATTGTTTAAGCAATTCTAGGAATTTTCACGTGCTAACTTATGAGGATCAAGAAGGGGACTGGATGATGGTTGGAGATGTGTCGTGGGAGTAAGTGATACATATATGTCTCAAAATTGAACTCTTAAATCCTATTAGCTCCATTTTTCAGTGTATTTTTTTAACCCTTTTGTATTTGATAATTAATACAGGATGTTCTTGAACAGTGTGAAGAGGCTGAAGATCACAAGAGCTGACAGATGCTAGTTAATTTAATAATGTATACAATCTCTCTCACAACACAAGCTCCTCCTCAATTTTCATTGTTCATAAATTTTTGCTGTAGATCTAGTTATTAATTAGTGGGTTGGTGAAACTCGTTGAAGTATTTCACCAAAAAGAATGGATCCCGTGATTATCATATATCTAATAGCTTTATACACCAAAAAACAATATAGATGTGTAACTTCTTACCTAATTCTCAATTCAGTACATAGCTGCATTATTCTTAGTCTCTCTGTTTGATGATGGAGTCATCTAATTTTCCTCTTTGTTTTGGAACTAGCTCCATTATTTTGTAGTCATTTGGAACAATGCATCTCCCTTTTGTCTTCATACCTTTAATGCATGATGTTTCTTGGTGTCTCTTTTATGATGGAATAGTCCAAAATTTTCAAGCTTGGTTTGGAACTAGCTCAATTAATTTTTTAGTGATTTGGTTGGTATATTGCACCTTCCTTCCATGAATTTTACCTACAAGTTGAAATATGAAATACTCTAAACCGTGTGTTACTTAAAATGTATCAAAGGTAATAGTGAAACTATAAAAAGAAGGTATCCTAATTTCCCTAGAGGGGCCTTTTTTCTGCTGTCTCTGCTTTGATGTGTTTGGCTTTGTTGGGTACAACATAATGATGCTTGGTCTTCTGAGAGACTTTCTATTTTGCAGAAACTGATGGAGGTTTCAAGCCTACACTGTCCAAGGTTAGGGTAGCAATCATTGAACATATTAGTAATCATTGTACAACTATATATGTTTACTTTTATTCTTTGGAATTAATTTTCTCTTTTGTTTGATAATTTAATTTTAATACATAACCTTCAATACTTACGCAAATGAAATTGTTTATATATTCAATAGAAGATTGCACAGTGATGAATAATTGTTGGGGAGAGATGAGTAATTTTGATGCGCATCATATTCAATGTTAAATTTTGTAGTACTTTTAGTTTAAACTATCAGTTATAGTCACATCTATCCTTTTTTCTAATGTATACAAATTCACTGGTTTTTTCTTTAATGCTCCATTATCTCTGAATCCTTGTAAGGATGACAACAATACTTGTTTACATGTGCATGTATGAAATTACAAATTCTTGGTCTTAATACAAAATTCCTTAGGGAATATATATGCTGTAGATATTTGTCATTCTCATTCATCCAATAACTTGTTATTGCTTACAGGTTGAAATGAACGTAGCATGGCAACAAGGAAATCTGAGAAAATTCTGCCAAGAGAAAGGAATTCATGTGAGTGCATGGTCCCCTTTGGGAGCTAATGGTGCTTCATGGGGTTCTCTTGCTGTGATAGATAGTCCAGTCCTAAAAGACATTGCAATTGCAATAGGCAAGAGTGTGGCACAGGTGAATTTCCTCTTTGGGATTTCTTTGCTCTTGGTTTCCTTCCTAACCAAATAATATAGGCACTATAATTAAAGGATAACATTCTAGGTGAATTTCCTCTTTGGGATTTCTTTGCTCTTGATTTCTTTTCTCTTTGGGATTTCTTTCCTCTTGTTTTACCTTTGGGTTTGCCCTATGGGCATCAGCATCTCCAACTGAGCGTCCCTGCTGTCAAGGGTTACAAATATTCTATACATTGTTTCACAGCTTCACATACCCATTTTTAAATAATTAACACATTTGTATGACAGAATAAAATTTTGATTGAGAATGCCATGTAGTATCACAAATTTACATCTACATCATCAATACTTGGTCCCAATTTGAAACTCTACAATTCAATCAAGTCCTTCATCTCTTTATAAACATCATTACAGGCCTTTCCATGTTTTTTTAGAATACATTAAGTATAATTCTCACAAATCAGTAAGCCCATGATAGCATTTAACGCAGATCCTGAAACCGTTCTATGAACTAATCAAGAGTGAAACAACGATGATGAGAACTGCTTCTCAGAAATGGGGCTACATTCGGATCATGGCTGGTACAATCTTTGGAGGCATCCTTGGATTCTATGTCATGCACCGCCTTGAAACTAACTACAAGGTTAGCATAGCATCACTCTCTTCTCGATTGCTTGTTCAAGTAAGATATCTAAGCACTTAATCAACCTTTTCTTTCGTCTCTTAATTTGGTTGTCTTCTTAGCATTGACTATTCTCAGTCTCAATTTAGTATATAGTAGAATTTATTTTAGATGATTAACAGTTAACCAAGCAGAGAATCCCAACATACGTACACTAAAAATACTATTACTAGTTCCTATCTAAAATTAAATCTCGATTGTGCATTCATGATAGCTAGCCGTGTCTCAGATTTCGTCACAGTGAAGATCCTATGCACTAATTAGAGATACAAGAGCAAATAATTAATCAGGGAGAATTGGATACAAAACGGACAATATCTTTCAGGATCTCCTTATTTTAAATAATAACCATATAATTACCTTATCATTCTCACGACATTAATTATTTCCTTGTTTAAGACAAGATTTAGTTTCCTTGTGTTAAGATTAACTCTTGTATTAAAAAAAGAGATGAGGAACTTGATGACTGAACAAACAAGAACAATTTGGTAGAAGCAGCTCTACATATTTGAGACAGCTCCCGAGCCATGGTGGTATCTTATTTTACAATGGTTACCCATATTACTACAACCGAAACTAGATCAAAATCTATATCTACATCTATGTATAAATAAGGGAGATTTGAAACTTTTATAATTGAAATTTCAATTTAATAACAGTCTTTGATTTGATTTAATCGTATTTAGCCATTGATCAAAAATTAAAATAATAATTTTTAAAGATTATCAATTAAAATAATAATTTTTAAAGATTATCAATTTAATAACAATCTTTGATTTGATACAATTTTAATTGATCCAACATTAATGAAAGATTATCAATTTTTAAAATAATAATTTATTATAATTATAATAATTATTTTTTGTATATTTATTAAATAGAAATGAAGAAAACTAATAAAATAAGACATAATGAATTATCAATTTAAAATTTAAAATTAATTATTTACTTTTACTTTCTTATGATTTATTTTAAAATTTATGATTGTTATTTAAAATGTAAATTAAACTTTTTTCTTAATAGGTGTATTAAAAAAGAAATCTGAAAATATGATTTAATAGAAATTATGTATTGTTTAAGATATTGTTATGTTTACAATTACTATATTTTATATATTTATTATTAAATAGAATAAGAGAAAAATAATAAATAATAAATAATGTAGTAAAGGAAATTTATAATGTCTTAAAATAAGAAAAAATGTATTCTTATACAAAATAATAAAATAACAATTATTTTCAAAACTAAATTTTTAACTATTATTTTAATGATAATTTCCGTTAAAGGAACTAAAAACTTATTATTATTATTACTGCACTTATATATTAATAACATTACATTTATATTTTGTAAATAGTTTTTTTACTAAATAATTTACCTAGTCAGATTTAATGAATTTAATTATATTAAATTAGAATTTAATGATATTAAAAACAAAAAAATAAATCTGTTTTTAAATATAATACTCTTTATAATATATAATAATATGATAGTGCCATTTTAAACAATTGACCATTAAATTAATACACGCATCAATATTTTATAATATATAATAATATGATAGTGCCATTGTGAATTGTGAGTTTATCATTTCTTAATTAGAATTCTTGGTTTGAGCTTCTGGAATAAATTTCTCTCCTTTCCACTTTTCTTAGCCACATTGAATTTAGAACTCGAGAAAATAGATAGAAAAGATGAAGAAAAAAACCCATTAATTATTAGTTTTTCTACCTTTGAATATTGGGTTTGTTTGAAACTCTTTTGAATTCTCTCCATATTTTTTTCCTTAATCTTTAGTTTATTCAGGGATAAACATCTTGACTAATCCAAAGATAAATGAAATCTGATCGAGAACTATTTCTTCAACCATTATATAAAATTCTCTCCATATAAGCTTTAGCTAAGTGCTTCTTATTTATTCTGATTTCTATAGTTTCTGATTATAATGCTGGAATTTGAAAAAGAGGCACATCTTCCCTTAAAGTTTGTTGAGAAGGGCCGTGCTTTATTAAGCAAAATTCCTTGGGAGTATCCTTTATCATAATTAATTCTTCAAAGTTCAAATACATTAATTTTACAATGGTTTCTGAAATTTGGTTACACATTTACGTTTCAATGGGTAATTTTTTTTCTTTATTTGGTGAATTTGAATTCTTGCCTCACGAAGAACATGGTGGTATCTTATTCCAGGAATAAAATCCAAGATAGTAAACTAACTCTCAAAGAGCTTGAAACTACGCACAACAACTATATGAAAAGACAAGAGGTTTGGATGACACGGGTTTTCAAATTGAATTAGTTTGCATGATTATATTGCTGGTCATATTATTCTTAATGATAAGCTTTTGAGGAAGTAATCTAGTCATTATTTTTTTCTTTCATTTTCATAAAATAGGAGTTAGATAATGATATGAGGAAGTGCAAGGAAGAGTTCAAAGAGTTTGAGAGGATTGCTTGATGAGGAGAAGGTCTTAGAAGAAATCACAGAGAGTTCCAAAGGTGAAGTCTTTTCTTTTTTATATTCAACAATATATTAGAAGTTGCTTTTAGGATTAGACAAAAATTGCGAAGTTTCTAACATGTGGGTACTAAAATTGCTAGAAAAGAACAGGGGGGCAAAAATTGTGGATAAGGAATTAAAGGGGGTCTAAAATTGCAATTTAGCCTCAATACTATTAATTTTATCTTTATCAATACTCTACTTTGTATATAATCAACACATTCCATTAGTTTAACTTCTTACAAATCTTTGCAGCAAAATATGATGTTGCAATATCAACAGCATGCCATGGACTTGATTATATTGTGGTGGAAACAACTAATGTAGCTCAAGCATGTGTTGAGTTACTTCGTAGAGAGAATCTTGGTGTCGCTACTTTCATGATATTGGTATTTTTTTATTTTTTATATTAATCAACTTGTTTTTGTCTCTAAATGGCTGTTTAATATTTTGAATGGCATGAATTAAATATGTTCACTTTTACTTCTGGACCCTTGGATTTGTATAACTGTGACTGAGTTCATGCTCTACGATATATTTGCTAATTTAAGGACATGTTGGTATAAGAGTGTTTTCTGTTTCAATTTTTGTTTATTTTCACCTATAGTGACAAAAATGTGATAACAATTTCACCATTTTTTGTTTTTAAAGATTTTATATGAAAATTGTGAAATCACTCATTAACTTCCAACTAACAGCTTGAGTTTTTGGCATGGTTGGCCACTTGAGTTTTTGAAGGGGAAATTATAAATTTCGCAAAAATAATAAAAAAAATTCATTATTCTACATCGGTTGAGTGATAAACGATGTAGAAACACTTCAAATTCTACATCGGTTAACTTATAACCGATGTAGAAACCTTGTCATTCCTACCCATTCTACATCGGTTCAGTAATAAACGATGTAGAAATCCTTCAAATTTTACATCGGTTGACTTATAACCGATGTAGAAATCTTGCCATTATTACCCATTCTACATCGGTTGACTGATAACCGATGTAGAAACCCTACCATTCAACATCGGTTTCAACCTTAGAACCGATGTAGAAAGCTCACATTCTACATCGGTTGAGCTACACAACCGATGTAGAAAGGTCGGCCTTCAAAGACGGTCCTCCAACCGATGTTGGTATTCAACGACACTGTGTTACCACCACGCGTCATAACCGATGTAGAAAGGCCATTAGAACCGATGTAGAAGACCTTTTTTTTAGTAGTGATCTCTCTAAACAACTTTATGCCCAAATCAAAGCACATTATTATCTTAAATGCTCAAGAGTAAAGAGTATGTGAGTATGTTCTCATTTGAGTTCCAGCTGTCACTTAGATGCCAAGCATTTTGGACTATAGATACATCTTTTAGAATTAAAAATGATATCTTTTAAAGAGTCTGTGAGACTGTTCTTGTTTAAGTTTTCTTCTCACATGTGAAACAAAAATTAAAACAAGAAAAATCTTACATAGAAGTTGGAAGAAAATTACAAACCTCAGTCTAAAGTTTTTGGTTCTGAAATTGAAGTGCATCATTATCTGCCTTTATAGCTTCATATTGTCTTTTGAGAAGATCATAGTCCTTCTCCAACTGCTTGGTCTTCCACCTAGTCCTTCTGTTCTGGAACCATATAGCAATCTGTCTAGGTTGCAATCGAAGAGCCCTTGCAAGCAGCATTTTCCTCTCAGGTTCAAGGTTGTTTCCCAACTCAAAGCTCTTCTGAAGTGTCTTCACTTGTTCCATGTTAAGCCTCCTTTTCTTATCTCTTGCCTGTGATCCATCTAAAGAAAACTTAAAAATTTGGATAGTCTATACTTATTATGACTTTTTTTTTGTCTCTAAAGGCATTAAATTCGGCTGAAAAATAATTTTTATGAGCATAATAAAAAATGAATTATCCTCCAACTTTTCATCGAGATAGTCTTCATAACAAATAAAAAGAAAACAAAAAAAAAATCATTCAACAAATAGAAAAAAAACAGAAAATCTTAATGACCCTTAATTTTTTCAGTGAAATAAATTTAATTTTGTTTGCCATAATTTGAGGCTTGAGTTGAGTTTACTTTATTTTTTATTTCGTGGAAAATTGAAAGGAACAAGGCTTGAGTTGAGTGGAACTAATTTATAAAAATTTTAGTAATCTCTATATTATAACTTTTTTAGTAATCTTAATAATGACATAGAGTTAGGAACATGCCTAAAATTTCAGAAAAATTAAAAAAGATTGTGGTTCTGGCAAATCCTGTGAAGTACTATTTTGTCTAATTTGAGGATCTATTTCTTGAGATCCATTGTCTCCATGATTAGATGCTACTCCAGTGTTGTCGCTGTCATCCACAACCACATTGTTCAAATTTTGATTATCATTAGTGCTACATGCATTATTCTTTAGCACTGAAGATTTAGTTTCATGCTTGGATGGACTTTCAGGATCCCTTGAACCCCTTTTAGACCTTAATTTTGTTGAAACACAAGGAAAACCAATATTTGCTTGAGGTAGTTGGTCAACCTCATTATAGCCGATGGAAGCAATTACAATATCCTGAGGAATCACATAAGCAGAAATTAGTGATTCATTTTTGTCCCTGCAATTGCTAGAAGCACTATTAGAAAATACATTTTCAACATCTTCTACATCGGTTGTAAAACCGATGTTGAAAGCACAGAAGTTGAATGTATTGTTGTTAACATCGGTTTTCAAAAACCGATGTTAACATAAAAATGTTAACATCGGTTTTATAAATAACCGATGTTATAAAGAAAGAAGTACAACAAAATAAGTGTATGCGTGAGGGACGTTGACATCGGTTTTCCGCTAAAACCGATGTTAATATGCTACATTAACATCGGTTTTTAAAGAAAACCGATGTTAATGTAACATATTAACATCGGTTTTCTGCTAAAACCGATGTTAATAGGTTACATTAACATCAATTTTTAGAGGAAACCGATGTCAACGTTCATCATTCATGCACCTATTTTGCTGTAGTAATTTATGTATAACATCGGTTATTTATAAATAACCGATGTTATTGCATACAGTTTAACATCACTTATTTATAAATAACCGATGTTAACCTATGTACATTAACATCAGTTGTTTATAAATAACCAATGTTAACCTATGTACATTAACATCAGTTTTTTAGAAATAACCGATGTTAAGTTGAAATTTGACATCGGTTTTTGTTAATAACCGATGTTGTTTTCTTTAGTAACATCGGCTATTGTTAATAACCGATGTTGTTTTCAAGTTTTTTTTATATAACCTTTCTGTTTTTACAATAAACCCAAAATTGTACCTGTAAAATGTAATTTCTGACTCAATTCACAACAAATAAACATTTAACCTGCTTTCAAGCAGTTTTAATCACACAATAAACAATTAATAATTGATTTATCATAAACAAATGAAATCAATGTTCAAATTACATAAGAAATGTAAAAAATGTTAAACCAAAGTAAACTAAGCTAAACTTAATGTCCATATACCCTAAGTTTGATGTCTACATCGGAGATAAAACTGTGCCCACTGGATCCGCAACGCCTTTAATCTCTCTGGCTTCAATGGTCTAGGATCGTTAAAATACTGCATGATGAAATAAATGATAATAAATTAATAATGTAATACAAATTATAAAAAAAATCGGATTTGTTTGAAATAAACGTATTGCTTCCCAGTTATTCCTAAAAGTTCCTAAAATGATGGTGGACATCCAGTGCATGACATAGTAGCTGCACTCAGTACTTCCTTTTTGTCTATTACACTAAATACATAATGAAATTTGGATATTAATTAAACAATTAGTGTACAAACACATAAGAAATATATATAAGTGGAAGTTTTATGTAAATGACGTACCTTGACGACAATCCACCTAGTAGGACCCTTTGATTTAGGCTGTGGAGCATCATCAAGACCTTTTAAAGCACTGTTCTAGATGAGTTACAATTAAAAACTGTTGTTGTTGAGGTATTTCAATGCAAATGTATAGAAAATAACACTAACCTGTTAATAATCCCCTTAAGGTAGTTGTCTGGCCTGTTATGCAATGAACAAAACCAGACAATTAGGTGTTCCTTGGGCAGGATGACCACCATCTGCCAGTGTCCGCTGTAGTGGAGACGAATATGAGTTAGTATATTAGTAAACATTAATTAAATTAAGTTATTTTGTGTGACTTACCCATTTAGGTAGGCTCCAAGATAGACATCGCGCTTTGAACTTTGCATCCAAGTCTTTATATAACTTTCAGACTCAAATTGTGATTGCCCAGACCTCTGAATGGACTGTGGCTCGAGGAATCCATAGATATGAGAATTCCCCACTCGCATACTTGTATTAGTCAGATGCCGGTGGTATATCTATGGATAATTAAAAGTAATATAAAATGACTTACAGAATCCACAACTGTAACACTGATATGCTGAGACATTGACCACCGTGTGTGATTTCCGAGAGGTCTTCGTGCTTTATGTAGAGCGGGAAATCTGGATTAAAGACTCCGAACACGGTGGCATCCCATGTAACCTGGTAAGGCCTCAAGAAAAGTTTTGGGATGGTCAATGTCATCAGATAAAGTGGATCATCAACCTCCGGATCAGGCTTTGGAGGTGGTTTTGCCGGAGACACAACTACCTGTTCATGAAACAAAGTTAAATGGCCTAATTTGAGACACATTGAATGAATTAATTTTAAAAGAACAAACATAAAGTAAGAATAATGTATCTGCTGTGATAAAGACTTCACCAAATGTGTCGGCCAAGCAAGGAAGGTGTGAAGTGCCTGCCCCACTAAGGAAACCTCATCAGTGGGTACAGGAACTGGAGCATCTGCATGTGTAACCTCCTCCACACTCACCTTTACTTGGCCAGGCAACAAAGGAGTGTTATGAACAACAGTGGATCCCTCATAAACTCTCCCCATGGAAACTAGGCGGGCAGGATCTGCTTCTATGTATAAGTCGCACCTATCAGAGTCACCCGTCTCAGGATCGTTTCCTGAGGGATCAACACAACTCCCCTTTGTCCTCACTCGAGGACCGGAGGGACCAACCAGAGGGTTAGGAGGCATTGTAAGTCCCTGAGATTGCATCTGCGACTGAAGCTGGGACTACATCTGGCTGAAGGATGCCATGACCTGCCGTGTCACTCTCTCTGTGATGGACTCCTCTAGCTGGTCCCTGATTTGTTGGGTCAACTGCTGCAATTCCTCAGAAGGTAGGGAGGAAGAGGTGCAGGACATCCATGGAGCCGAACCAAAGTAGTACTTGATGGTGACACCGGCTCCAGCAGCACGGACACGTCCAGGGTGCTCTGGACGTCCAATAGCAGTGGTCAGAACATCCTGACGTCCATGGGGGACGAAGGATCCCTGTGTCGCCTGCTCCTCAAAGGAATCCTGTACAGAAAACACACAGTTGTACATGGCATTCCCAAATTATTGAAATATAATTGTAATGGTTATTTGAAAATGACTTACGATCTTCTTAGCGATTTCCTCTGCAGCCTCAGTCGTCATCTCCCCTGTTTTCTTCGTGCGGGTCATCTTCCACTTCACGTGGCGTCTGACCGGGGATGGAGGGTCGATGACGCCATCAACGCTTCCGAACTGTGCAGCTTCCTTGAGCTTCTTCTTCGTCTTCTCAGCTAGGAGCTTCTGCTCCAAATATTCATAACCCCCACGAGACAAAACGTGGGGGGCAGTGTTTTGTTTCTGGATGGCCTGTGCCTTTTTGCGCACATCCTACAAAAATAAAACAACAATCTTTCAAATTGGTAGAATGAAGTATAACAAGTTCATGTTTTTTGAAAAACAACTTAAATGACAAGGAACATACCTCCCAAGAAGAATCTCTGCGAGTCTGGCAACACCAGCTTCCTTGCTTATCCCGTATTTCTCACAGACAGTGTCTCCACACTATCGGTATCGGGTGCAAGGGCCCATTTCCTCGTGAGGTCTGATTTAAACTGCCTCCATCTCTCGCCCACAGTTTGAAGTAACTTCCTTTTCGTTCTACTATCAGAATCCTCTGGGATTTCAAATTCCGCCTGACAATATCAAATAAGGTTTATTTGTTACAATAATGCATTTTTTGGCTATTAATTAGACAACATCAAATAAGAAAATATAAATACCTTAATATCCTCCCAAATCAAGTCCTTCTAAGCAGTAGGGACCTCCTTCCAGTTCTCGTACGTGATGTTCACCTTATCACGCGCCACAATCCCCAAATA
The DNA here is from genome assembly GCF_000004515.6 of Glycine max. Classification (NCBI taxonomy): domain Eukaryota; kingdom Viridiplantae; phylum Streptophyta; class Magnoliopsida; order Fabales; family Fabaceae; genus Glycine; species Glycine max. The sequence continues at coordinate 27,129,335 of NC_038243.2, forward strand.
AGTTCTTAATTTCTTCTTATGGGGACCGTCAGCCTTGCCGGTAGCAGGATCAATGTGGACCACTGGTCTCTCAACACCAGCTGGTCTAGCAGACAAGGATCGTAGACGTGAGGCTTTGCGTGTCCGCTTCACAGCAGACGGTGAAGCTGATGCATCGGAAATAGGAGGAGGAGGAGGAGGAGGAGGAGAAGGAGGAGGCGAGGCCGGTGGAGAAGCCTTGATCCTGTATACATCATTAAAATGTAATTTTGGGTTACATACAAATATCGACATCAACAGTTCATTGTATTCAAAAACTATAAAATAAATATCAAACTTAGGTACACTACTATAAATTAAGAGAACAAAAGTAAAAAAAACATGATGTTAAACATGTAAAAAAAATTCAAAACTTACTTTTGAAGTCATTTAAAATATATTAAACCAGTATAAGTATTTCGTACATAATATAAATAAAGGTTACACAAATAAGACTAAAATAAATGTTTAATTTGGTGTGCTACCATAACGTTGATTGCATGAAATGAAGCGTTGATGGTGAAAAAATTGCTTACGCACGGTGCGGGATATGATGCACTCACACACGCTAGAAAGCATAATTTTACTAATTGAACCATCCAAAGCTTGCAAGTCTCCACCCATCATCATGTTCAAACTGAACAGAAAGTACCCACAAGCATGCACTAAATTGCCTATAAAGTCAAAAGCGTGTTTAATTGAATTTATTTTAAACTCTGTCATATGTGTTTGATTACAATTATGAGGCATCTCACTGCTGAATTTGGTTCATCCTGGTCCTTCTGTCCTTGCTGCAAATGACCTGCATAATGGTAGTTTAGTGCAGTGTCTATTCTCTTCTAGGGTCAATCTCTAGTAGGACTCTAAGGTTTTTATTTTTTATTTATGACATAAAGGTTGATTGGATTAAGATATTTGAAAATTGGAACTTCAAAAGAGTCAAATTACTCTTCATGCCTTATTCTGGAATAGGATAGTTTCCTTTTCCCTGAATTTTTATATAACCTAAAAAATAAATGTAGATGGATTTGGCTTCATTCAGTCATATGGTTTGGACTTTAATCTTAGTTAATGTCCTTAGCATCATTTTCTTAAATAAGAAGACTGCAATGTGCAAATACTTCAGCACCATTTCTGGCTACCTTTCTTCTCCAGCTCTAGGGACTTCAGAAGGTGTGGCCATTGAATGATATTTTGGTCTTATATAACAGTAACATTAAATTTTAAGTTAGAGGTGATAGAAGGGTAGAATTCTCTTTTTAAAGTGACAACCCTATAATTTAAATCTCATGTTACAAATAAAATTCACCTACATACTTTAGCTATGACCAATCACTTATGAGTTAAATAGGCTGCTGCTGCTGTACATAATAAGTTAAGATACCATCTCTAGGATTTGAGTCACAGTTTGTACATAATAAGGCCAAAATTTTTCCCACTCCCAATATGTGTTGTGTATTTGGTTTTTTGGGTGATGAAAGTTTGTTTGTTGTTAATGTTAGTTATCATTAAGGTGGAGTTGTCCCACTTATAAACCAAACTCCTTTAACACTCATCAGCAATCACCAATTCAAATATATATACATACATGTATACATCGAATCCCAATACAAAATCCCTTTAACTAGTTGTCTATTTGTTTCTGTTTATGCCATGCTACTCTGTTTTCTCATCCATTCAACAAAACCAAAGTTCATACTGTTTTCAGCCTTGAAGCAAGTCATACCCTTTAAAAACCATGTTGATTTGATCTTCAGATCAATCAAACCATACTGTATCTCATCTGTTTCAACTCCACTCAAAGTACTATCATGTTTTTATTTTATGCAAAGTTTTAAAAAGCAGTCGGCCACTGCAATTTTGGCCTCAACATCAAGGTGTTTGAGGTTTGTCTGACCACAACGTGACTACAATTGTGGTTGCATTTATCCACAAGATTTTCCCTTTATCAAGAATAGTCATGAAACCATGATTGCGACCGCAATTTAAAATCATTGTGGAAGGACCAATGATAGTGGGTGCTGGTCCATCAGGGCTTGCTGCAGCAACATGTCTTAAACAAAAAGGCATTCGAAGCCTAATCCTTGAAAGGGATGATTGCTTGGCTTCAATGTGGCAGCTCAAGACTTATGACCGCCTATGCCTTCATCTACCTAAGCAATTCTGCCAACTCCCTCTAATGCCTTTCCCCCAAAACTTTCCCTCTTATCCAACCAAACAACAATTCTTGGCCTATCTCAAAGCCTATGCTGACCATTTCACATAAAACCAGCTTTAAGGAAGACTGTGATCAGTGCCAACTTTGATCATAGATGTGGGTACTGGAGGGTGAAGACTGAAGGTGTGAAAAAGGAGGAGACAAAATATGTTTGTCATCACTACACCAATTGTGCACAAATTGAAGCATATATGCATCAATCATCATGCAGAGTCAATAATTCTATTCCTTTAGGATTGTGTCACTTCCACATGACACCACAACCACTCTTCATCACGATTCTCATCCTCGTGATTTAAAGAGAGACAAAGAGAAGGGCCAAAAAAATTAACACCATGCATGCTTCTATCAGGTGAAAATAATAGGAGCTATCTTGTCATTGGTTGTGTCTTCTAGTGACATGAACAATCTCGGCATTATTCTACTTTTTGGTGACAAGACAGCTAGTTTTTATAACTTTAGATGGTTTAACATTTCATCAACCATGTAGATGGAATTTGTTTTTGACTGGTCGAAGCAATTTTTATTGTCTTACATACATTTGCATTCTGCTCTGATTGACACTTGTTGATGAGTTTCAATTACGTGGCTACGGTTTCCACACTTCAGATGCCTAATAGTGGGTCATTAATAATATCACTCTCTTTCAGCCAATTTCACTGTTCTTTTCCTTCTCATAGTTAGCATTCACATTGTGTTTTCTGATAAATTATAATCATGAGAATTTAGGAGATGTTTTGCACTTATGGTCATGTTTGGATAAACTTCTCAATAAATACTTAGAAGTTATCTAGTTTAACTTCTCTAAAAGCTAATTTTAACTTATGCATAACCTAGTTTTAACTTATGAAAAAGACCTAGTTTATTTTACCTTTTTACTATCTTTTCTTATAAGATTTAATAAGAAATCTATCCAATGAGAGTCTTAATGTCCATATTCTGAATGTTATACATTTTCTTTTTGTCTTTGGTTCTATCTTTTTTATTTTGTTTGTTTGAGAATTTTGGTTCTATCTTTTTAGTGAACTCAAATTTGTATTATTCTTGCAGTCTTATTTCTGTTTCTACATAACAAAACATATAGCAAAAATTCATATATAATTTTTCGTCCAATTGTACTTATTTTAACAAATGCTACCTAAGTCTTCAAATTATTGGCTATCTTAAGCTGGAAGTACTACTTTTAAGTTTGCGATCCAAATTAGTTTTTTATTCAAATATGGTCATTGAGAAATACTGCTTATTACCATAATGAGCAAGCAAATGCTATATATCATTTGTGGTAAGTTCAAAATTTGGATAAAAAAATCAATCAGGGGCCAGAGCAATTTATTTACACAATTTGTTTAAACATATCTTGAATGAATAAAATGCCTGTGTATCTATATCACGAATGTGCAGTGAAATGATTAGATTGAATACACTCATTATGAAGATTGTCAAAAGTACTCTTGATTTTGTGTAACTAACTGGTAAGATGAAGCCAAACACATGACAACATATTTACGTCTGTGATGTAAGCTCCATTGGAGCTTGTAGGCCTAGGATCTTCTTCATCAATGGATTCCTTTGCTTCTTGGAAGATAAATGGTAGCGGAATGGAGAAGGAAGAGAGAGAGGAGACGCCACTTCAAGGAGAAGATAAGTCTAGAAGAAGCTCACCACCATAGGAGGCCATGGATAAGAGCTTGGAGGAAGAAGGAGAAGAATGAAGGAAGAGGGAGAGAAGAGCACGAAATTTTGTGCTCTAAATGAGCTTTGAAATATGAAGTTTAATATTCAAATGTTCAAAGTTGAAAAAAAAATGCACACACATGGCCTCTATTTATAGCCTAAGTGTCACACAAAATTGGAGGGAAATTCAAATTTCACTTGAATTTGAAATTGAATTTGTGGAGCCAAACTTTGTAGCCAAAATTTCACTAATTATGATTAGTGAATTTTAGTTATGGTTCAGCCCACTAATCCAAGATCAATTCCAAGATTCTCCACTAAGTGTGCTTAGGTGTCATGAGGCATGAAAAGCATGAAGAACATGCACAAAGTGTGACTATATGATGTGACAATGGGGTGTAGTAAGCAAATGCTCACCTCCCCCTCTAAAATTTAATTGGATTGGGCTTCTACCAATTCAATTAAATTTATTTCCAACCACACACATCAAATATCCACTTAGTGCATGTAAAATTACAAAACTACCCCTAATACAAAAACTAGTCTAGGTGCCCTAATACAAGGGCTGAAAAATCCTATATTTCTAGGGTACCCTACCTACATTATGGAGCCCTAAATACAAGGCCCAAAAATAATGAAACCTTAATCTAATATTTACAAAGATAAGTGGCTCGTACTTAGCCCATGGGCCCGAAATCTACCCTAAGGCTCATAAGAACCCTAGGGCCTTCTCTTGCATCTCTGGCCCAATCTACTTGGAGTTTTTCTATCCAATGCCCTTGTGGGGTAGGATTGCATCATTCCCTCCCCCTTGAAAAGGATTTGACCTCAAATCCCGAGGTTCTTGAAACTCTGGGCTTTTTTCCTCAACACCTGCAAAAAGAACAAAAACATATGTATTAGTGGTGTTTAGTATGTTGAAGTAAGGTAAGGTCTGAAAACTCATTTCCTGGGCATCTTCCCATGAAGGAACATGGTTCCTCACCAACTCAATGAGTGGTGCTACAAGTATAGAAAAATATGGGGCAAACCTTTTGTAAAAGTTTGTTAAGTCTTGGAAGCCCCAAATTTTTCTTACACTTGGTGGAGCAGGCCACTCAGGAATGACCTTTACTCTCTTAGGGTTCATGGGAACCCCTTGATCACAATTTAAAAAATTAAGAAAAGTAAAGCAATAGAACATACCTTTTTCTGTATTTTCATGTTGATTATTCCTACCAAAAAGTATGACAAACCTAAGGTGTCCCATATGAGTGTCTAAGTTTGTATTGAAACTAAAAATAAGAACAAACCTACCTAATGAGTCCCTATGTACACAAATCATGAAGATGTTGGGTGCACGAGTGATTTTACAAAAGAGTGTTGCATCACCCAAAACATTCATCACACCACCTATTTTAGGGATTTGGTGCCTAATAATACCTATTTTGGGCACCAACAAAGCACAAGGATTTAATCTCTTGCGAACCAAACCCTCATCCAACAACTCCTTTACTTGAGGATTAAACTCAAGCCTAAGAGATGTGGCAATGCTAACAAGTGTCTTTTTACAAAGGAGAAAATGTGGAGCTTGTCTAAGAAGGGAAATTTCTTTAATATTTGTCTTTATTTCAAAATGTATATCCTTCTTAGCTAACCTCTTGGAGGAGACACTCACCAAAGTGAATTAATACATGGAGTGAAGGGGAAGCTGGATGTTTGAGTGAGATAGAGGAGGAGTGCTTCTTGAAGCAGTTGGATGAGAACAAAAAAGGATTCTCTATTTCACCTGCGCCACCACTCCTTGCTTCTAGTTAAGAACTGATTTTCTTTGTAGAAGTTTTTTAGTAAGAATAATTTCCAGATTTTGTCTCTACAAGCAGAGTAGGTTTGCTTGTGTAAATTAATACATGGAGTAAGAACCGCTTCCTTGTTGTGTATTGGGACAGGTTATGTTCAGTTTAGGGCTGAATTTGACCTGGTTATGTATGTTCTTGTACTAGACCATTCTAACCATGACAAATTGGAATGGGCTAAAGGTGTGGCCCCCTCTTCAAATTTCAGTCAAGTGCTGTGAAATCGATGAATTCCTGCGGAATGGGGAGATCGATTTAGCTTAGCCTGACACATAGATGCTTTTTATGTATGTTCAGTATGATCAAAATTTGAATGGTTCAGAAATTCATCAAGATGGAAGGAAGTGTTTGAATTGTTGTTTGCAAATTTGATTTAAAAATTTTAAAACATATGTTTTATTGGCTTTTCATCTATGCTGATAATTGTTTTGGAAGATACAAAAGAGTACATTAGTTATGTCTAAAAGGAAAAGGCTAAAACTCAACATAGAACTGCTGATCTTTTGGTATGTTTAGATGTTGAGATGAGAAGTACAAGCTATTGCATACCTGTTATTACTTAACAAATTTGTACATGTCTTATGTTCAACATTTTACTGCTCTGACTCTCACTAGGCTAATTTACTGCATGTCTAAAGAGGTAGGTCCATATTGTGTCCTACAAGTTCAAGGAGGATTCAATTCATAGTTTGCCACATCTCAGCATTTAATTAAAATTCAGTACGATCTCTCGTTTAAATTAATGTGCAGGAAGGACTCTATAGTCTATACTTTCACCAATTTTTAAATAATGTTTTTTATAATTTCTTTTTTTTTTGTTACAAAACTTTTTATAGTTTCAAACTTACAATGAAGTTATGATAGTAAATTTCAAGGGTAAATAAAGTGTCTGAGAAATAAATTAATTTTTGAAACATGTAAAAAGTTTTAATTTAATTTTTCAATACGTGGAAAATGATAAATTAGTCTGAGAAATAAATTAGTTTCTAAATTTTACAATTTAATGTCAAATCACTCCTTAAAAAATATAACTAATTGCCTATACAAAAACCAAAACCTTCGACTTCATACACATCTAGATGGCATCCTTAGGACTTCATACAGCTCATGATCGCCAGTTTCATCATCCACCACCCTTAACTTCTCTGTCTTCTCACGTTTATTGTTGTTAAACCAATATTTATGCTCTCCTCCCTTCATGTCTTGTTTTATCACAACTTTGATGGCCTGTATCTCTTTTCTTCATATGTTCTAGTGCTTCAGCTTTAGAATGCATAGAGCTATCTAAACTTTCCAGTGATCACCAAAGGCTTCTGCATCAGCATTGACACTCTCCACCCTCTTTGCTTTATGCTTTTGGCTGCATTCCATGCTCCCTCCTTATAATTCTTACATTTATTAGAGGTTGCACTAGAAGAATCAGCACCAATCCGTGCCTCTTCCTCCTCTACCAACTCAATATCTTTCGTTTCACCTTTGCTTTTGTAAACTACACTATAATTTACAAAACAAAAGTTGAAAGGAAAGATATTGAGCTGGTAGACGAGGAAGAAGCACAGATTGGTGTTGACCGTTCCAGTGCAACCTCTAATAAATGTGAGATTTATAAGGAGGAAGCACAAAATGCAGCACAAAAGCATAAAGCAAAGAGGGTGGAGAGTGTCAATGCTGATGCAAAAGCCTTTGGTGATCACTGGAAAGTTCTGATTGCTCTATGCATTCTGAAGCTGAAGCACTAGAACATATGAAGAAAAGAGATACAGGCCATCAAAGTGTGTCATTGGAGAATAAGATAGGAGATTCAATTTTGCTGAAGATAGGAGATTCGGCTAAAGTTGTGATAAAACAAGACATGAAGGGAGGAGAGCATAAATATGGGTTTAACAACAATAAACGTGAGAAGACAGAGAAGAAAAGGGTGGTGGATGATGAAACTGGCGACAAACATGAGTTGTATGAAGTCCTAAGGATGCCATCTAAAACAAAATACCGATGCCTCAATCAGAAAAAATGTAGCTGTCACTTACTTGCTTTGGTGACCTCTGTCTTTGCAGAAAATTACATTAGACGATGTTAATCAATTCTCATTCATCATGATCATTACGATTAGCATGAAAGTCGTCAGCTTCTTCTTCTCCGACAACGTTAGGAGTGATTTGTGCGGTCAAAGGACTAACATAGGTGTCCATGTATGAATCATCATCTTCTACATTAACACCAATTGTTTTGCCCTGCAGAACCACGCACCACCTTTCATCACAAGGGTCTTGCACGTAAAATACTTGTCTAGCTTGTTCTGCCATGATGAAAGGGTCATTGTGGTAACCAAGTTTCTTTAGGTCTACCAGCGTAAATCCTATATCATCGGTGCGCACACCGCTGTTGCTGTCAACCCATTTACATTTAAAAACACATACAGTAAATTTCACATAGTTAAGCTCCCAAATTTCATCAATGAACCCAAAGTAAGGGATGGATGCTACACAGGGATTGGCGTCATTCACACTTGCAAAGTGTTGAGATTCAGCCCTTAGGGTGACCCCGTTGTTCTGCATTGTACTTTTGTCATCTGGAGCTTTTGTGTAAAATGAATACTTGTTTATGTCGTATCCTTGCCAAGTTATAACATTTCTTTTAGGCCTATCTGCTAGCTTTCTTAATGTTTCTGAAGCATTGTCATCTACAAAGATTGTATCTTTAAACCAATCACAAAAAGTCTTGTTATGCTTTTTTAACACCCAATTCTTTGACATTTTTGGATTATTCTGTTTGACTAAAGCTTCATGCCTAAGTATGTATGGCAAAACTTCATTACTGTTGTTCAAGACATACAAGTGAGCTTGTAACAAATCTTCTATACTTGGAGTCATCACATGCAGTCCTCTTGAACCCTTACCACCTACCCTGTCATCATGCCGAGACTCAGGAAGGCCAACAGGTTTAGCCTTCTCAATGTATTCTGAACAAAATTCAATGGCTTCTTCTGCAATGTACCTCTCAACAATAGATGCTTCTGGACGATATAGATTTTTTGTATACCCTTTTAAGATCTTAATGTATCGCTCGCTCAACAGGGTACATCCACCGTAGATAAAAAGGACCACAACATTTGATTTCTCTGACCAGATGCACAATCAAGTGAATCATGATGTCAAAGAAAGCAGGGGGAAAATACATCTCTAACTGGCACAGTATAATTGCGGCCTCATTTTCCAGCTCATCAAACTTCACAGGATCAATGACTTTGCTACATATAGCATGGAAGAAAAAGCACAGCCGATTTATGGCTAACCTGACTTTGTTTGGCAAGATGTCTCGTATAGCCACGGCTAACAATTGTTGCATGAGCACGTGACAATCGTGAGATTTTAACCCTACAAGCTTCAGCTCCTTCATCTGCACAAGGCTCTTAATATTTGAAGAGTATCCTTGTGGAACCTTCACACCCGACGAAGACACTGAGAAAAACTTATCTTCTCCTTTTTGGACAAAGCATGGCAAGCTGGGGGCAAGTAAATTTTGTTACCATCAGACCTTGGATGCAATTGTGATCGTATCCCCATATCAACTAGATCTTGACGGGTATTCAAGCCATCCTTCGTCTTGCCTTGAATGTTAAGAAGCGTCCCTATCACACTGTCACATACATTTTTCTCCACATGCATAACATCAATACAATGTCTAACATCTAGATCAGACCAGTACGGAAGATCAAAGAAAATGGACCTCTTCTTCCATATGCAACTCTTACTTTTATCCTTCTTTTGGGTCTTTCCAAATACAGTATTCAGGTGTTGAACCCGGTGGTATACCTGCTCACCAGTCAACGGTATGGGTGCAATATCATGCTCTTGACTTCCATTAAAAGCTTTTTTCAGTCGTCTGTAAGGATGAGTGGGTCTTAGAAAACAGCGATGCCTACTGTAGACTATTTTTCTTCCATGTTGTCATACCCTAATTTCGTCCGGGGATTATTACTTGATGACATGCAACCTTTGGTTAGCCACTTTGAGATACTTGGCGTCCTTTGTTGCACAATAAATGAAGTCCCGAGATGTCTCAGAAATCTAAAGGAAGCAGGCTTGCACGATCCGTGAAATTCCGTAATGTGGCGGAAGTCGAAAAGAGGTGTTTTTGCGCAATCCGTAAGTTTCCGTAACTTCTTCGAAAGCTAAAAAAAACGTAAATACATAATCCATAAGGATTCGTAACCTTGCGGAAGAAAAATAAGTATCGTTACGAAATTCGTAAAGTTTCGTAACATTACGGAAAAAGAATCACCAAAAAAATAGAAGGGGGTGTATTTAGTAAAAATGGGGGTGCAAATAGCAATCAGGCCCACTTGGGCCCTCCAGAAGATTCCTCCAGAAGGCTGTTGCTTCTGGAGGAAGCAACCTTGCTCGCCTGGGCGAGCTGGGCGGCAAGCTTCTCCCCTATTTTGCTATAAATAGGGGATGAATTGAAGAAGAAAAGGGTTCAGCCCCTTAGGCACTTCTCTCTCTCTCGAAATAGCTGAGGAAAATTAGTTCCGTGAAAAAAAATCCAAGCCGAGGCGCTTCCGTAACGTTTCTGTGAGTAATTACGCGAAGATTCTCGACCGTTCTTCAAGATTCATCGTTCGTTCTTCGTTTTCTTCAGTCTTCAACAGGTAAGTACCTCAAACCAAGCTTTTCAATTCATTCTATGTACCCGTGGTGGTCCACATTTTGTTTCATGTATTTTTGTTCTCGTTTTCATTTACTTTTTATACCCCCTTTTGACGTGCTTAAGCCATTTATTTAAGTCATTTCTCGCCTAATCTAAAAATAAAATAAATTTCCACCGATCGTTTGAATTGTATCATCCGTTAATTTTGGTTAAAATGAATTCCGATCGTTCGGTCGTGCCGTAACCACGTTGGAAATAAAAAAAGAGGTAAAAAAATAATATAATAATAAAAAATACCTTTTAGTAAAATAAAGCGAAAAATCAATCGGACGTTTTCTCTTTGGGATTTCTCATTCTTAATTGAATTGACTAATAACTAAAGTGAAACTAAGGCTAAAATCAAACTCGCCTAGTCAAGCTCGTCCACAAAAATAGGTTTTTTGAAATTTTATCATTTCAGTTTCTTACTAAGTAAAAAAGATCATTTTTAAGGTCCAACGCCTTAAAATAATCACCCCTCAAGTAAAAAGAATCGTTTGATTCATGCATAAGAAAGAACTACGTAGGTCTGATTTCCTCTCCAAAGGAGGGTACGTAGGAGCAAAAGCCCCGCTTTTGTCGACCTCAAAAAATAAAAAGAAATAAAGTTAAGGTAACACGATTTCCACAATTCTAAAAAATAGGCTGTTGTCCTTTGAGACAAACGTGAGAGGTGCTAATACCTTCCTCAAGCGTAAATACAACTCCCAAACTTAGAATTTTCATTTTGACCAGTTTCCTTCGGTTTTCCTGACGTTTTCCACAAATAAATGTTGGTGGCGACTCCGCGCATCTTTCCTCCTTTGGAAAGCGCACCCGTGAGCCTCGCCCTCGCTCGCCCACGAAGTGCACGTTGCGACAGTTGGCGACTCCACTGGGGACTTTTGTGAGTTAGGCCTATCTTAGGAATTGTGGAATTGTGAAACTTTGTGTGTGCTTTCATTGAACTGTGTAAAATGTAAATAAACTGTTGTCAATTTTGCATTCTTTACACTGCATTCTAAAGCACCCACGGGTTTTGAGTAAAAAGGGGCCCTACACCAGGGTTCATGGGAATTTAAGGAGTGGAGGTGAATCTATCATCATGCTAGGTCTCCGACTTGCTTGATAATAGTGAAACCTCGTCTAGAGCTTTCTCTCTTTATAAATATGTTGTCGCTGGAATTCCATACCGCCACAATATTATTATCTTGAGTGATGATACCTCTAGAAAACAACCGTGTGAGTTATGAATTGTTGGGGAATTGTTATTAGAGACCCCTAGATATTGTCCTATAGGTTCCCAAATAGGGGCAAAGAGCAAACACGCTCCGTGCCATTTGTTCTCATGCATCTTTTGATAAATAGCACTAGTTTATAGTTTTTGCTAGTGGTGTTTGGTTTCTTTAAAGTAATACATAACCTTTTTAATGCTACGTCGAGGCGCCATCATGCCCAAACATAGCATTAAAATTGGATCTCTGCGGTCTCGTGTGTGTGAATTCCCCCTTTGTGTTGTTTTCCTCCTGTTTCATGCATACGCATTGCATCATTCATGTCGGAGTCTTGATCCACCCTTTTTTTAGGTAAATGATGGGGACAAATCAAAACGGCAAAAGGTTTTATCAAGTCAAGGTTAAAACTCTAGATGTCACTAGCCTCAAGGAATTAGGACGATTGATGGGACCTCTCCAAAGGCAAGCCTTCCGCAAAGTGTACGGAAAGATTCTAGATTTGGCCGCAGCGGAGGTATTTACGGAAGCTGTCGTATCCCTCGCCCAATACTATGACCAGCCGTTGAGGTGTTTCACGTTTGGGGACTTCCAAATGGTCCCAACTATTGAAGAGTTTGAGGAAATATTAGGATGCCCTCTAGGGGGGAGGAAACCGTATCTCTTCTCCGGTTTTCTTCCTTCCTTGAGCAAGATTGCGGCTGTGGTTGGGGGTTCAGCAAAGGAGTTGGATCGCACGAAGCAAACTCAGAACGGCGTAGTGGGCTTGCCTCGGAAATACTTGGAAGGAAAGGCAAGGGATATGGCGAGCCAAGAGAAGTGGGGCCCGTTTGCAGATATTTTAGCCCTGCTGATTTTTGGGGTTGTCCTCTTCCCAAACATCGACGGTTTGGTAGACTTAGCCGCCATTGATACTTTCCTCGCATATCACCATAGCAAGGAAAGTCCAGTGGTGGCTATCTTGGCAGATTTGTTTGACACCTTTGACCGGAGGTGTGAGAAAAACAGCGCGCGGATTGTCTGTTGTTTACCCGCTCTCTATGTATGGTTGATTTCACACCTATTCCGACAAGACACGAGACACCCGTGTCCGCTTCAAAGCTATCGCTCATGCGCCGAAAAAGGAAGAGTCGATTGGGACCAACATTTGGCTGGGATAGGGGGCAGCGCGATCAATTGGTTTCCTCGTTGGAAGGAAGGCAAGGAAGGAGTTCTTTTCTCGTGTGGGGACTACCCTAATGTTCCACTGATAGGGACTAGGGGTTGTATTAATTATAATCCCACACTCGCCATAAGATAGCTAGGGTACCACATGAAGGGAGCGCCAACCGAAGAAAGTCTCTCGCCTTGCCTTGTGAGGGATCTAGGCGCGCAAGGTCTTAAGGTTATACAAAGAATCCACAAGGCGTGGAGGAATCCGTTGAAGAAAGACAAGGAGCTTAGGGGCATCCGAAATGGCGTCATTGGAGGTTATCATGGATGGCTAAGAATTCATGCGCGAGGGTTAGATTGGCTCTCCAAATTGAAAGTTATCGATGAGGAGAATTTCGAAGCTCCGGAGGAAGATGAAGAAGTCTGAGCTCTAAAGTTAGAGTTAGGGAAGGCAAGACTCACCAAGGAGAAGTTCAAGTCAGCTGCTACACACATCCGGAAGGAGTGCGCCGAGTTACAAGAGGAAAACGCGGCCACTGCAAAAGCCCTTGAACAAGAAACCAAAAGGGCCCGCAAGGAGGAATATGGCCGAGAGAAATTCTGAGGAGCATTGTGGGGTAGTAACAATGAGCTCAAGCTCTGAAGAGAGGAGAGAGATCGGTCACGGGTGCATGGCATGATATTAAAAGAAGAGTTAGTTACTTGCGCGAGGTCCAAAAGGAGTTTGGCTCAACACTTGGAAGCCACGGAGCAAAGCATGCTAGCTATCATAGGGCAATACAAGGAAGAATTGAACCATTCCATGGCCCATGAACAAAAGCTAGTGGAGGATTTTGCACAAGTGTATGCCGAAAAAGAAGCAAGAGGGAGGGTGATTGATGCGTTGCATCAAGAAGCGGCTATGTGGATGGATAGGTTCACCTTGACTTTGAATGGAAGTCAAGACCTCCCGCGTCTGTTAGCCAAAGCAAAAGCCATGGCCGAAGTGTGTACTGCCCCCGAGGAGATCCATGGGCTAATCAATTGCTGTCAGCACATGATAGATTTGATGGCCCATATAATTAGGAATCGTTAGGTTCTTTTGTAACACCTTTGTATAATCTTGGCTAGATGAAAGCTTTGTTCTTTTTATAAAATGAGAAGTTCTGGACTCATTACGTTATCTAAAAATCTTGGGGTGGATCCAAGTGCTCCGATCATCCATTTGCATACTCATGTTTTGGTAGCATACTCACCGTTGTTTATTTCTTCGGGAATTTCATCATAACTAAGAAAACACCAAGGCACCCCTATAACACTCGATCCAGAAAAATGGATAATGAAGAGGGCGTGCAGGAACAGATGAAGGCCGATCTATCGGCCTTAAAAGATCAAATGGCTTCCATCTTGGAGGTCATGTTAAAACTTCAGAAAACAATAGAGGATAAAGCCACCGCAACCGCCTCCAGTACAGTTAGGGAAGCGGAGCCGGTGCTGCAGCCCGCCTTGAATCCGGGCCTAGACAGAAACACGGCCGTGTTCGGTCGAAGGTATTGTCCGCAGGCTTATCCTTATGGCCTGCCTCCGGACTTTACCCCCCGTGCCACCCCGGAAGATTTAAGCCAAGCCCCTACTTTCGAGGGGCAACTCCCACCTTATGAAGACTATCCCGGGCAAGAAGATGGGGAAGGAGATACCCATCTTGGCCCCCTACTCCACCTCAAAGATCCGTCCCCGCCTGAACTACCCCAACCGAACATAGTCCGTCATACCCCGGCCTCACCCACACCCGTAAAAGAATCTGTTCCCTTTGCGGAAGATAAGGGAAAGATTGAGGCGCTTGAAGAGAGGTTGAGAGCAGTCGAGGGCCTCGGCAATTACCCATTCTCGGATTTAGCGGATTTATGTCTCGTGCCCAACATCGTCATCCCTCCCAAGTTCAAAGTACCGGACTTTGAAAAGTACAAAGGTACGACATGTCCGAAGGGGCATCTTCGGATGTATTGCCGAAAGATGGGGGCGTATTCTGCGGACGAGAAGTTGTTGGTCCATTTCTTTCAAGACAGCTTGGCCGGAGCAGCTGTAGCATGGTATACCAATCTGGAAGCTTCCCAGATCCGATCATGGAAGGACATGGCAACTGCCTTCATTAGGCAGTACCAGTACTATACGGACATGGCTCCCGATCGGAACCAGCTTCAGGGTATGACTAAACGAGAGCATGAGTCCATTAAGGAATATGCCCAGAGATGGAGAGATCTCGCAGCCCAAGTCGTACCGCCCATGACGGAGAGAGAGATGATCACAATTATGGTAGATACGTTACCCACGTTCTACTATGAAAAGCTGATAGGCTACATGCCAGCAAACTTTGCGGATCTCGTCTTCGCCGGAGAAAGGATTGAATCCGGGCTACGAAAAGGCAAGTTCGAATATGCTGCCAATATGGCCCCCAACAACAACAGAAGAGCCCCAGTAGTGGGCGCGAGGAAAAAGGAAGGAGATGCCCACGCAGTCACCACCGCCCCAACATGGATGAAAGCACCCCAAAATATCCAAAGCTCATACCAGCCCAATCCCCCAAATTTTTTAATCCGAGCCGGGAACTCCCTCCCGAATCAAGTAAAAGGACCACCCGCAGCAGAAAGAACGCCAGCCCAACGCACAGCTCCAGCCGCACCCCGGCCAGTTAATAATACAGCCCCTGGCGTGACTTATAAATATGCACAGCACCCGAAAGACAACTTCCCTCCTATTCCCATGGCATACTCCGAGCTATGGCCTTCATTATTGGAGAATCATTTGGTGGTGGCCATACCCGGAAAGGTTCTCCAGTCACCCTACCCCAAGTGGTATGACCCGGGTGCCAAGTGTGTGTACCATAGTGGAGTTTCCGGACACAATATTGACTCCTGCATCCCGTTCAAGTATAAGGTGCAGCACCTGATTAGTGCCGGCTGGCTATCATTTCAGGAGGAAGGCCCAAATGTTAAAACCAACCCGCTAGCTAGTCATGGAGGGACTAGCATGAACGCCGTTAAAGAGGATGAGCCGCCACGGACGAAAAGGTTAGGAGAGGTAGCTACTTCTAGGCGCTTCATCTATCAATCACTGCAAGCGGCGTGCATGGTCTCCAGTGGTGGAGGCGAAAGAGATGAATGTTTGTTTCACCTCGGGGAGTCGCATGACATGGAAACCTGTCCCGCGGTAGAAGAATTGCTTCAGCGGCTCATGGATTGCGGGCAGCTTGAAGTGTCCATAGAGGAGGGGGGGGGGGGGGGGAAGAACCACAAGTTTGCATGCAGTCGGAAGAGAAGAGGGTTCCTCTAACCCCCAAGGCCCTAGTAATATGTTTTACTAGGAAAGAGACCGGCTCCACACCCATATACCCCCGGGCGGCGCCCAAGCCGACGCCATTTGCATACCAAAGTAATAAGGCCGTTCCGTGGAAGTATACCCCTCCCGCGTCCAGCGAAAGAGTTGCAACCGAAGTTGACCCCCTATCGGCTAAGGTAACCAACATCATCGGCCTCAGTGGCGTAACCCGCAGTGGTCGGGTGTTCGCCTCCCCTCACCCGGCGGAATTACCCTCTAAAGGGAAAGCGCCCATGGTCAAAGAGCCCACAGACATAGCCACCCCCTCGAAAGAAGTAGATCCTCCAGTGGGAAGAGGGGCCGAAAAGAAAGAAGGACTTCAAGGAAAAACAGTGACTTTGGAAGAGGCCCATGAGTTCCTCCGCCTCATCCAGCAAAGCGAGTTTAAGGTAGTCGAGCAACTGAATAAAACTCCGGCAAGGATCTCCTTGCTTGAACTACTCATAAACTTCGAGCCTCATCGTGCGCTGTTGATGAAGGTCCTTAACGATGCCCATGTAGCACATGATATCTTAGTGGAGGGCTTCGAAGGCATCGTTAATCATATAGCCACCAACAACTACATCGCGTTTGCGGAAGAAGAGTTTCCCGTTGAGGGGAGAGGACACAACAAGGCTCTACATGTGTCGGTGAGATGTATGGACCACGTTGTCGCAAAGGTACTTATCGACAATGGATCGAGTTTAAATGTAATGCCGAAGACCACTTTGGAAAAGCTTCCTTTTAGTGCGTCACGTTTAAAACCAAGTTCGATGGTGGTGCGAGCCTTTGATGGTACTCGGCAGGAAGTGATGGGGGAAATCGACATTCCCATTCAGATAGGCCCCCACACTTGCAATGTGGTGTTTCAAGTAATGGATATAAATCCCGCCTATAGCTGCCCCTTGGGAAGACCGTGGATTCATGCCCTGGGAGTGGTCCCTTCAACGCTTCACCAGAAATTGAAGTTCGCAGTGGGTGGACTTTTAGTGATAGTGTCGGGTGAAAAGGACATGTTGGTGAGCTGCCCCTCCTCCACACCATACGTAGAAGCGGCGGAAGAATCATTGGAAACGGCTTTCCAATCCTTTGAGGTGGTGAGCTGCGCCTCTGTGGAACCAAGTCCGTCGTTACCTTCTTTCTCCAAAGCGGCCATAATGGTGGCGCGTGTTATGCTCAGGAACGGATTTGAGCCCGAAATGGGTTTAGGCAAGGACTGCCTCGGGAATGCCGAGGAGGAGGAACGTGCCGTCAAGATTTCGGGCGGATAGGGTATGGCCTGGCCGTATTAGCCAGTGTTTCACCAGTGCTGGAATGGTGTCCGAGGAGGAGGTGGCCGCGATAGAAGAGGAGTTCCCTCAAGACCCACCAAGTTTTGTGCAACCATGCCACCTCGATTCCCAAGTGGGGAACTGGCGCGTGATAAGCCAGTCAGAAGTCTATACCGCCGATTCAATGTAATTAGAGCCTATAGATTTCCGTTCTCTTTTGTTTTGTGAAACCTACCTTATTAAATAAACAAAGAGATCTTGTTTCATCTGTTCTTGCAGTACCACCTTTTCTGATATCATTTTGCATGTTTTTGTTTTTTTTGTCTTGTTTGGTATAGATGTGAGGGTCGATTCTTTGAGGAACCTAACAACGAGGGTTTGACAATCGATTTCGATCGAGATATAAGCCAAACGATAAACGAGGAAGAGGAAGAGGACATCCTGTCACCAGAGTTGGAGAGGCTGGTCGCTCAGGAAGAACGTGAAATGAAGCCTCACCAAGAAGAAACCGAATTGGTAAACTTGGGGACCACGGAGGAAAAGAAGGAAGTAAAGGTAGGAACCGGTATGACCGCGCCTATCCGCCAAGGCTTGATAACCCTTCTTAAAGAGTATCAAGATGTCTTTGCATGGTCATATCAAGATATGCCCGGTCTGGATTCCGACATTGTGCAGCATAAGTTGCCTTTGAATCCTGGGTCTTCTCCGGTTAAGCAAAAGTTACGAAGAATGAGACCCGAGATGTCTTTAAAAATTAAAGAAGAATTAAGGAAGCAGTTTGATGCAGGTTTCTTAGCTGTGGCACGGTACCCGGAGTGGGTGGCCAACATTGTCCCAGTCCCGAAAAAGGACGACAAGGTTCGAATGTGTGTAGACTATCGGGACTTGAACCGAGCCAGTCCTAAAGACAACTTTCCCCTGCCACACATTGACATATTGGTAGATAATACAGCCAAATTCGCCCTCTTCTCATTTATGGATGGTTTCTCGGGGTATAATCAAATAAAGATGGCACCCGAAGATGTAGAGAAGATCACTTTCGTCACCCTATGGGGAACGTTCTGCTATAAGGTGATGTTTTCGGACTGAAAAATGCTGGGGCAACCTATCAGCGTGCCATGGTGGCGTTGTTCCATGACATGATGCATAAGGAAATAGAGGTCTACGTAGATGACATGATTGCCAAGTCTCGGACTGAGGACGAACACCTTGTCAATCTGCGTAAGCTATTTGGAAGGTTGCGAAAATACCAATTAAAACTAAACCCAACCAAATGCACCTTTGGGGTGAAGTCGGGGAAGCTGCTAGGATTTATCGTAAGTCAGAAAGGGATAGAGATAGATCCCGAGAAAGTGAAGGCCATCCTTGAAATGCCGGAACCCCGCACGGAGAAGCAGGTTCGGGGGTTTTTGGGCAGGTTGAATTATATCGCGAGATTTATCTCGCAACTCACTCCTACCTGTGAGCCCATTTTTAAATTGTTACGTAAGAACCAAGCGGTCCTATGGAACAGCGACTGCCAAGAGGCCTTCGAGAAGATCAAACAGAGTCTCGCGAATCCCCCGGTGCTCATGCCACCTGTAACAGGAAGACCTCTTTTCCTGTACATGACCGTGTTGGACGAGTCTATGGGATGCGTGCTGGGTCAGCATGATGATTCTGGGAAAAAGGAGTAAGCCATCTACTATATGAGCAAGAATTTTACCGCATGTGAGATGAATTACTCAATGCTGGAAAAGACGTGTTGTGCTCTGGTATGGGCATCTCATCGGCTTAGGCAATACATGCTCAGCCACACCATGTGGCTTATTTCCAAAATGAATCCTGTGAAATACATCTTTGAAAAACCAGCCCTCATGGGACGAATTGCTAGATGGCAGGTACTATTATTTGAATTCGATATCGTTTACGTCACCCAAAAGGCGGTAAAGGGAAGTGCCTTAGCGGATTATTTGGCCCAACAACCCCTCTAGGATAATCGGCCGATGCACCCCGAGTTTCCAGATGAAGATATCATGGCCCTGTTTGAAGAGAAGCGGACGCACGAGGACATAGACAAATGGATTGTTTGCTTCGATGGGGCATCCAATGCTTTGGGCCACGGAGTAGGGGCAGTCCTTGTATCCCCGGATGATCAGTGTATTCCTTTCACGGCTAGGCTAGGTTTTGATTGTACCAACAATATGGCCGAGTACGAGGCATGCGCCCTCGGGGTTCAGGCGGCCATTGATTTTGATGTAAAACTACTCAAGGTGTATGGAGACTCAGCTTTGGTCATACGCCAGTTGAAAGGAGAATGGGAAACTAGGGATTCGAAGTTGATACCCTATCAAACTCACATCTTGAGGTTAGCCAAGTACTTTGACAACATTTCCTTCCACCACATACCTCGGGAAGAGAATCAAATGGCTGATGCATTAGCCACCCTGTCATCCACGTTTCAACTCGCCCCACACGGGGATCTGCCGTACATCGAATTCAAATCTCAAGGCAGGCCGGCATATTGTTATGCAATAGAGGAAGAGCGGGATGGGAAACCATGGTATTTCGACATCAAGCAGTATGTCGAGAACAAAGAATACCCACCAGGGATTTCCAACAATGACAAAAGGACGTTAAGGAGATTGGCTACTGGTTTCTTTGTAAGTGGTACTATCCTTTACAAACGAAACCACGACATGACCCTCCTACGATGCGTAGATGCCAAAGAGGCGAACTTCATGATTGAGGAGATCCACGAGGGTTCCTTTGAGACACATGCTAATGGGCATGCTATGGCCAGAAAAATCCTCAGGGCCGGCTATTATTGGCTCACCATGGAAAGCGATTGCTGCGCTCATGTTAGGAAATGTCAGGCATACGCGGACAACGTCAATGTTCCGCCACATCCTCTGAATGTTATGTCCGCCCCTTGGCCTTTTTCTATGTGGGGAATAGATGTCATTGGGGCCATAGAACCCAAAGCGTCGAATGGTCACCGCTTCATTCTTGTGGCGATAGATTACTTCACCAAATGGGTCGAAGCAGCTTCTTATACTAACGTCACAAGGAATGTGGTAGTTAGATTCATAAAGAAGGAGTTGATTTGTCGATACGGACTCCCCAGGAAGATCATTACTGACAATGGCACCAATCTGAACAATAAGATGATGCAGGAGATGTGCGAAGACTTCAAGATCCAGCATCATAACTCTACCCCTTATCGGCCAAAGATGAATGGGGCTGCAGAGGCTGCGAATAAGAATATCAAGAAGATTGTTCAAAAGATGACGGTGTCATACAAAGATTGGCATGAGATGTTGCCTTTCGCCCTACACGGGTACAGAACCTCGGTGCGAACTTCTACTGGGGCAACGCCGTATTCCTTGGTTTATGGGATGGAGGCAGTACTCCCGTTTGAGGTAGAGGTTCCTTCTCAGAGGATAATGGCGGAGTCAGGCCTAGAAGAGTCAAAATGGGCTCAAGCACGCTACGACCAACTTAACCTTATTGAAGGTAAGCGTTTGGCTGCCATGAGCCATGGGCGTTTGTATCAACGAAGGATAAAGAACGCATTCGACAAGAAGGTACGCCCGCGCAAGTTCAACGAGGGGGACCTTGTGCTGAATAAGATGTCCCACGCTGTTAAAGATAATCGAGGCAAGTGGGCCCCGAATTATGAAGGGCCTTTCGTGGTGAAAAGAGCTTTTTCTGGGGGTGCTCTGATACTCACCCACATGGATGGCGAAGAATTGCCTTCGCTTGGAACTCCGATGTAG
Organism: Glycine max; assembly: GCF_000004515.6. Taxonomy (NCBI): domain Eukaryota; kingdom Viridiplantae; phylum Streptophyta; class Magnoliopsida; order Fabales; family Fabaceae; genus Glycine; species Glycine max. The sequence goes on from NC_038243.2 coordinate 27,150,491, forward strand.
TTAAACGATATTACGCTTGAAGTCTGGGGCAATCGAGAGGACCGTTGCATGGTCTTTTAATTCTGAGTTTTTGTGCTTCCTGGTTTCCTCCAGGGATTCTCTTCCTCTGTATTTGTCTTGTTCTTTTAAAAAGAGGAAAAGATAGGCAAGGTTTTAGTCCTCCCTTTGGTTTCAAACTTTGTGTTTTAGATTTGTTATAAGTATGAGCCCTCTTCGCTCGGTGTATGGGGTGCCCCAAACGCTTATTTAAAATTGAACCTAACCAGCCTTCACTAAAATAAAATCATCGCATTAGAAACATTCATACATGCACATGCACATGCATATCTTGTGATAGCAAGGAGCAGAATCGTCTCAGGTCACAGTTAGAAGTCAAGACAAGTTGACTGCGGAAATCAACCAAGGTAAGACGATGAACGGACACGATTGGCCATAGATTTTGTTTCCTACTTGCAGGTACATGGGGACAGATGCAAGTGGGGATAGGGTCACGACCGATCGATCGTTGCCCTTTCCCGGCGCTAAACAAGTAGAGAACATCGCTGCAAGGCAGCCCAGTATCCTTTGCATTCGCGGTTTCTTTTACTATTGTTTGTTTTAAATATGTAATCAACACCTAATTCTAGTTTTAGTAGGTTCAAGTAGGCAAACGGTAGCCCGTAAGGGAGGAGGGGACATGGTTAATGTTCCCCTCAAAAAAAAAATATGGCAGGTTAGCTCGCCTGGGCGAGTAACCCCTGCACCCAAATTATAAAAAACGAGGGAGGGGAACGTTTTTGGCATCCAAAAACTCCCCCCCCCCCCTTCATTCAAAAGATAAAGAACACGAAGGCTTGTGGTTTCTTGCTCCCCTAAGCCACTTCTGATCGCGTTTTGCTTTCGTTTTTGGTGTTTCTATTCACTCCAACAAGAAATGGCCCCGAGGAAACTTGCCTCAAAGAGATCCAGGAAGGATAAAGCGACTGAAGGAACCCGTTCCGCTCCCGAATATGACAGTCACTGCTTTAGGAGCGCTGAACACCAGCAGCACTTCGAGGCCCTCAAGGGATGGTCATTTCTCTGGGAGCGACGCGTCCAGCTCAGGGACGATGAGTATACCGATTTCCAGGATGAAATAGTTCGCCGGCGGTGGGCATCACTGGTCACCCCCGTGGCCATGTTCGATCCAGACATAGTCCTCGAATTTTACGCCAATGCTTGGCCTACAGAGGAGGGCGTGCGTGATATGAGATCCTGGGTGAGGGGTCAGTGGATCCCGTTTGATGCAGATGCTATCGGCCAGCTCCTGGGATATCCTTTAGTGCAGGAAGAGGGCCAGGAATGTGAGTATGGCCAGAGGAGGAACTGGTCCGATGGGTTCGATGAGGAGGCCATCGCCCAGTTGCTATGTATACCGGGGCAAGATTTTGCCCGGACTGTTGCCGGGAGACGGGTGCGGATCATGCGCACCAACATGACCACCCTGACTCAGATATGGATGACTTTGCTGCTCAGCAACATCCTGCCCAACGACCATAATTCCGACCTCCCCCTGCCGAAGTGTCAGCTGATGTACGCCATCCTGACGCGGATGAGCATTCATGTGGCTCAGTTAATCGCTGATGCCATCTATATATTTGCAGGTATGGCGCCTACCAGGACCCTCTGGACCCAGATAAGTCCAATAGAGCCTTGGGATTTCCCGCCTTGATCACAGGACTCTGCCAGTCGTTCGGTGTCCCCGTCGCACCTAGCAAGGTGATTCGGCCGCCCATCACCCGAGCTTTTATTGAGAAGTATTGTACGCAGAGACAGGTCCAGGGTGATGCACCACAGGCCGCGGACGCGCCGCCACCACATCAGGCTGGTCCAGCCGGATCATTTGACACGGAGCAGTATTTGCGGCATTTGGTTCGCCAGCAGGCGGCCAACCACCGGGCACATGTACAGACCCATGATTGTCTTTACCAGATGAGCCTCAGCCTGCAGAGCCAGGGTTTTACTTCTTTTCCGTGCCCTACTCCGGACCAGTTCAGGGCAGAGGTCGCATGGCCTGGAGATTGGCCTGAGGCCCGGGCAGGAGAGGCACCAGCGGAGGCACCAGCAGAGGCTCCCGACGAGGCAGATGAGGCCCGCGAGGACGAGGAGATGACCGATTTACTGGATTTCTTAGGAGGGAGCGGGGCCACATGATTGGGAGATCTCTTGATTCATATTTCTTTTTGTTTCCATTTGTTTTTTTTTTCTGTTACATATCATCTTATTTTTGTTTAACTAAGGGACTAACGTTTGTTTCATGTTTTGACTTTTGTTTTGTACATACATATCGTTTGAGTTGTTACGTCGGTACTTGTTTCATTGTTGTCAATAATGTCTGTTGAAATTCCGGAACTGTGTAGAGTTTTTTCATTTAGGAACGTCGTCCTAAAAATAAAATGAACCAAAAATCCTAATAAAAAGAGAGAAGCGTTGTGAATAAAAGTCATGTTCATAAAGAAAAGAAAAAGGTTTTTATCTATACATGTATGTAAAAGGAAAATGTGTATAGAAGGTCTTTGTGTGTAAATGATGCGTGGAAAGGAATTCTTGTGTGTGTGAGCAACGAGTGTATATGAAAGAACTTTTGTGTGAACTATAAGTGTGTGTTGGGAAAAATGAAAAATCTTTGAATGTAAATAGGGTTTGTATATAGACCGTGTGACGTAAAAAGAAGAGTTCTAATGCGTGTACAGAAAAAGTTTGTCATGTATAAAAATATAGATGTACAAAGAAAGATTTTCCTCATAAAGGATCACAGGTGTATAGTTTTAGTGAACGTATATAAAAATAAAACAAAAAGTAAAGAGAAAGAAAGACCGTGAGGGTCGACATGTTATAGTTAAGAAGTATAAATCATTCGTAAAGAGCAAACGCATCTTCTGGAAACAAGGGACTGATGCTAAGAGTTTATTTTCCGGAATGAACCGAGATAAGGATGGATGAATGCATTGAACTGATGAAAGAACATAATTTGGAAACGTTGGGTCTGTTTGTATAAATTCCCAACCGTAGAATCACAATGCCATAAACAGGATGCTTGAGTGCCCACCTGGCTGTAGCCATGACTAATTTTGCACGTAGTTTCCAAATCATCATTGTCACGCGTGCCTTATGGAATAATGTGGAAGTTCGGCCCGAGACCGACACCTCGTCATCCAAATTTGTTTTGCCCCAGATATCAAGATTGGGTTCCCACGATGAAAGACTCCATCGAAACACAACCTTAGACCTTTTTGAACCTTGGCCTGTAAAAAAGGGAATCCTCATTCTTTCCCCCGAAGCAAAGGACAGTGGAATCTCCTCAAGGGAGAGCGAATAGAATGCTAAAACCCGATTTCCCAAAGAAGGGGATGGGGAAAGAAAAGTGAAAAGAAAGAAAAGGAAGAAATGGAAAGAAAGAAAAGAAAAAGATGAAAATAAAGAAAGGAACAAAAGAAAGAAAAGGAAGGATTCCCGATCAAAGATCGAAAAGAAGTGAAAAGGGAAAAGAAGCGATTCTCGATCAATGAAAGAAAGAAGACAAAAATTCTTCAAAAACAGATTGCCACTCATAATCATTCTTGACTGGCAATATCCCACCCCACATGAACAAAGAGGAAAAAAAAAACCGAAACACCTAGCTTCCTCTCCAAAAAACACTATCTGCGAGAAAATCCTATTGGTCCGTGATCGTGCGTTTGATCTTTGATTCGATAGGAAATCGTGTGCAAAATAGAGTCATGGTGCAGTTATGGTTTGGGAATAGGTTAAAACACTTGCCTTGTGAGTTTTATACACTATGAGTGATTTATTTTCAGCTTAGCCCGATGTTTCCCTGCGTGTTCATTTGAAAGCTAGAAGTTGACATCCTACCCTTCATTCTCGGTTACAAGGAAGGTTACCCTTGGCACAAGTATATTGTTTCTCTAAGATGTGGTGCTCTCGCGAATGATTTATTTTTCTTTGCAAAAGGCATCTTATCCTTTTAGGTGGAAAAACCCGGTGGACCGTTCGGTCCCGCCAACCCCTTTTCCGGAGCCCCATGAATTGCATTTTCGTTCATGTGTCCTCCACTTTTGAGTTTGGAGCTGAGTTTCATGATTGCCTAAGTGAGGACCCTCAAGGCAATCCTCCATTCTCACCATTTTTCGGAGCCACATGAATGAATTGCGTTGTCATTCATGTGCCCCCATTTTCGAGTTTGGAGCTGTGTTCCATGATTGCCTAAGAGAGGACCCTCAAGGCAATCCTCCATTCTCATCCTTTTCCAGAGACACATGAATGTTATTGCTTAGGGTTGTTCATGTGTCCTCCATTTTCGAGTTTGGAGCTGTGTTTCATGATTGCCTAAGAGAGGACCCTCAAGGCAATCCTCCATTCTCATCCTTTTCCAGAGCCACGTGAATGTTATTGCTTAGGGCTGTTCATGTGTCCTCCACTTTCGAGTTTGGAGCTGAGTTTCATGATTGCCTAAGTGCGGACCCTCAAGGCAATCCTTCATACTCCACCTTTGTTCGGAGCACCATGAATGTCATTGCCTAGCGCTGTTCATGCATTCTCCATTATCAAGTGCGAAGCTTCTGGTGACTGGGAAACACGTTATTCTGTTGTTTTCCAGATCGGTTCCTTCGCCAAGTATGTGTATATGTGTATATGTGTATTATATTCGTTGTTCTGGTTGTTTTTTGTATTTTGTTTTGTGTAGAAGAAAAAAGAAGAAGTAGAGGTGAGAGTCGTCATCACGGAAAGGGCAGGACGGACGAAATCAGTGTCCTAACTTTGCTTTCCTCTTATCTCCGATGAGAGGTAAGTAAAGAGGGGCAACTGTCATACCCTAATTTCGTCCGGGGATTATTACTTGATGACATGCAACCTTTGGTTAGCCGCTTTGAGATACTTGGCGTCCTTTGTTGCACAATAAATGAAGTCCCGAGACGTCTCAGAAATCTAAAGGAAGCAGGCTTGCGCGATCCGTGAAATTCCGTAATGTGGCGGAAGTCGAAAAGAGGTGTTTTTGCGCAATCCGTAAGTTTCCGTAACTTCTTCGAAAGCTAAAAAAAAAAGTAAATACATAATCTGTAAGGATTCGTAACCTTGCGGAAGAAATATAAGTATCGTTACGAAATTCGTAAAGTTTCGTAACATTACGGAAAAAGAATCACCAAAAAAATAGAAGGGGGTGTATTTAGTAAAAATGGGGGTGCAAATAGCAACCAGGCCCACTTGGGCCCTCCAGAAGATTCCTCCAGAAGGCTGTTGCTTCTGGAGGAAGCAACCTTGCTCGCTTGGGCGAGCTGAGCTCGCCTGGGCGAGCTGGGCGGCAAGCTTCTCCCCTATTTTGCTATAAATAGGGGATGAAGTGAAGAAGAAAAGGGTTCAGCCCCTTAGGCACTTCTCTCTCTCTCGAAATAGCTGAGGAAAATTAGTTCCGTGAAGAAAATCCAAGCCGAAGCGCTTCCGTAACGTTTCCGTGAGTAATTACGCGAAGATTCTTGACCGTTCTTCAAGATTCATCATTTGTTCTTCGTTTTCTTCAGTCTTCAACGGGTAAGTACCTTAAACCAAGCTTTTCAATTAATTCTATGTACCCGTGGTGGTCCACATTTTGTTTCATGTATTTTTGTTCTCGTTTTCATTTACTTTTTATACCCCTTTTGACGTGCTTAAGCCATTTATTTAAGTCATTTCTCGCCTAATCTAAAAATAAAATAAATTTCCACCGATCGTTTGAATTGTATCATCCGTTAATTTTGGTTAAAATGAATTCCGACCGTTCGGTCGTGCCGTAACCACGTTGGAAATAAAAAAAGAGGTAAAAAAATAATATAATAATCAAAAAATACCTTTTAGTAAAATAAAACGAAAAATCAATCGGACGTTTTCTCTTTGGGATTTCTCATTCTTAATTGAATTGACTAATAACTAAAGTGAAACTAAGGCTAAAATCAAACTCGCCTAGTCAAGCCCGTCCACAAAAATAGGTTTTTTGAAAGTTTATCATTTCAGTTTCTTACTAAGTAAAAAAGATCATTTTTAAGGTCCAACGCCTTAAAATAATCACCCCTCAAGTAAAAAGAATCGTTTGATTCATGCATAAGAAAGAATTACGTAGGTCTGATTTCCTCTCCAAAGGAGGGTATGTAGGAGCAAAAGCCCTGCTTTTGTCGACCTCAAAAAATAAAAAGAAATAAAGTTAAGGTATCACGATTTCCACAATTCTAAAAAATAGGCTGTTGTCCTTTGAGACAAACGTGAGAGGTGCTAATACCTTCCTCAAGCGTAAATACAACTCCCGAACTTAGAATTTTCATTTTGACCAATTTCCTTCGGTTTTCCCGACGTTTTCCACAAATAAACGCTGGTGGCAACTCCGCGCATCTTTCCTCCTTTGGAAAGCGCACCCGTGAGCCTCGCCCTCGCTTGCCCGCGAAGGGCACGTTGCGACACATGTTTTAGTTGTATGTAGCTTGTGTTTTCTTCACAGATGGGGCATGCATGATGACCCTTAACACTGTAACGCTGAGATTCCCATAAGCTAGAAAGTCATTAATGGTACAAAAAAGCATTGCACGCATTTCAAACGTCTCCTTGCAAAATGCATCAAACACTAAAACCCCCTCATCCCACAACTTTTTTAGGTCTTCAACCAACCGACTTAGATAAACATCAATGTCATTTCCTAGCTGTCTTGGGCCTGATATCATCATAGACAACATCATGTATTTACGCTTCATGCACAACCAAAGAGGAAAATTTTAAATTACTAGCAGAACTGGCCATGAACTGTGTTGAGTGCTTAAGGTGCCATATGGATTCATTCCATCATTGGCGAGTCCAAGTCTAAGATTTCTTGGCTCTTTCCCGAAATCCGGATACAAACCATCAATTTTCTTCCACTGTGAGCAATCAGCCGGATGATAGACCAGTTCATCAGAAATCCTTCCATTTGCATGCCATGTAAGGTCTTTTGCGTCATTCTCGTTAGCAAAATGATGCTTGAACCTTGGAATGATTGGAAGATACCACAAAACCTTCGCTGGCGAACCCTTCTTTGAGTTTTCATCATACTTGCTTTCCTCTTCATCCTTTAGTTTGTACCGTGAAGCCCCACAGATAGGGCATTTGGACATTTCTTGGAATTCATGCCTGTACAGTATGCAATCATTGGGGCAAGCATGAATCTTCTGATATTCCATACCCATGGGACACAATATCTTTTTCTCCTTATAATAGGTTATAGGCAACGTGTTGTCATCTGGAAGCAGATTGTGCACTACCTCAAGCAGTGAGGTGAAACTTTTGTCACTCCACTCATACCTGACCTTCACATTAACCAGACTTAACACCGCAGACAATAGAGTTAAGGAATTCTTGCACCCCGTATACAAAGGCTCTTGTCCAAGGTCACAAATCATGTCCTCCAAGCGATCTCCCATTTCTACATCAAACTGTTCAGATTGGGACCCACTCTACATGTCTGTCAGTTCACCATGCCATATCCACATCGTGTAATTCTTCTTAATCCCATCACACAATAGATGGTCCCGTATGTCATCTAGTAGTTGTCGTCTTCCATTCAAACAGTTGATGCAAGGACAATAATATTTTCCTTCTTCATTCGGTCGGCCTTTTTCTAAAGCAAATTGCAAGAACTGCTCGACGCCATCCTCATATTCTGGGCTCATGCGACTTTCATTCATCCAACTTTGATCCATCTAAGCAATTCCATGCATGAAAATCTCACTTTTTTATTTATAGGTGTGGCCCTATCCCATTTAGGAAGACTATCTTTTATGTTAGCTTCAAACGTCAGGGTTAGCATTATTTTGAATAATTTGACAAAATTTCGGCAGCATTTCGCATTGGTCTCCAAGTACACGACATGACATCGGTGAAATGAATTTCCCGATAATCAAGTATGCACCCAGAGAACAACTTGAAATGCATTGGACCGAAATTTCATCAAATTAATCAAAATAATAATAACCTTCACGAATGAATCTAACATAAAAATATCAGTCTCCCCAAACTGTCCAAACGAACAATTCAAGACTAAATACAATGACTAATGCAAACTCTCCGCAAGAATCATTGCATTCAGTCTCAAATGGGAATCTAAGGTTCACTCAGCATGAACAACATTTGTTTACATAGCAAATAACATTGATGACATACAAGAACATACAAAATCTAAATTTCGATTACAGACATATATCAACATCAACAGTTGTTTCTATAGCATATTACATTCATCACATACAACAAAAGACGTCATGGGAAAGACGACGAATAGGGAATGGGTGAATCAGAGCCGTTGCTTATGAGGATCGGAGGGCTAGAAGGGAGACCAGACATGTCGGTGTCAGCGGAAGCGTAGGATGGGGAGAAGCTGAGTAACGAGGAAGAGCACAACAACACCCAAAACCAAAACACTTGTTTCACCTATCACTATTATATTATGAGTATGACTACAAGACACACCAACACTTGTTTCCCCTATCACCATTATATTCAGAATGGTTGTTATGTGGGTTTGGAACTTGATGTTGAGCATTATGTTGTCCCAACTCCCGCAACTGCTGCAAATTCAGCACATGTATATGCCGCTAACATGATAGAGAATCCAAGGTCACTAATTTGTGGTTCTGGCAGCAGTTCATATCCCATCAAGGTTTTACTTTCAAAATCGCATTTTAAAATTATGATTACATTTTTAGTTATTTACAGCTCTTATTGTTGTGAGGATGATTGACTAATTAAAACTTGAATCAGTCCTAGGATATATTGTAATCCCTTTAATAAATTCTATGTTCTTATTTTCAATCTGTTCATTTTTTTCACCATGTATCTTTACTTTTTTTTCTTTTTCTAATGAATCTGTAACTGTATGTACATAAGAATTTAATTCTTCCGATTGAACATGCCTTCTATGCTCCTTAATTTTTATTATCAGACAAATGCTTGATATTATAATGTGAAAATTTGGTGCTCTATCATGAATCTTTATTTTTCTTTATTTGTAATGGATCTATAACTTTATTTACATAAGACTATTTCTTTCAAGATTGACTATGCATTGTCTTCTGTTTGTTGATATCTATGACTAGCAGGCAGATGCTTGAGTCTACAAAGTGTTAATTTGTCTCTCTCTCTCTCTCTGTGATAAGTTACTAAGTCTTTATAAATTATAAGTAATGAATTAAGAGGAAATATGCAAGGAAGTAGGCTTATAGATTCTATTGACTCTTGATCCTGCAATACATAATTCATTATGTAACATCCTCGAAATTTCTACCCGGAATTTTTGAAAACGATGTATTTTGAATGATTATATACATAGATAAGTATTATTCAGTGTATATGCATATATGTTCTTGGTAGAAGTAGGAATAGCGGGGGCAAGATATGCGGGTTAGGCTAATTAAGGAAGAGAAATCCATAACTCGGAGGTTATGGGTTAATTCTTAATTAATTAGTTTAAAAATCATCGTTTTGTGTGCGACTTAAAATTTAACGAAACCAACCTCTGAACCACGCTCGGGGTTTTATTCTGAGCGTTTTGATATATATATTGGTTACTTTCGAAAACTGGCCCCGACGGACGCAGAGAAACACGAGGAACTGGAACCAGAGAAACGACATGCAAACCGAGGCAAGATTTTAGCATTTCAAAGGTCAGATTTTTCTCACTTTTTGTGGCTGAGTATGGGTCACCATCAAAAGAGAAAGTGGGCCCTTTTTGCTCCACTCAAATGGGGACATGTGGCATAGCTTAAATAAAATAATAGGAAAAGAGAAAAACCCTTTTTTTTTAAAAAACCAAAAGCTGTTCTCTCTCCTCACTCAGCAAAACAGAAAAATTCAGAAGCTCTCCCTCTCTCTCACGCAGCCTTCTTCTTCTTTTCTTCCTCCACCATTGTTGCCCAACAAAGCTTCAACCTTTGGTGCCCATTTCCGCTCCAAATTGCAAAAGGAGGGCATTTCCGGAGTCGTGAAGCGCGTCTCTACGTGTGGGACTTCGAAATTTCAGGTTTGGGTGGACTTCTTTCTCCTTTGATTTTCGTGGGTATGGGGTTTTGGGAGATATGATGGGTAGTCTTGCTAGGTTTCTGCTTTATGATGATTATTTGTGAAGAAATTTGTGGAAAGCATGTTGAACTTGCCATGTTTGGATGAGTTAAACATACCCATTCAGTTTTAGGGTTTTTATGATGATGCTTGTGATGCTTATGTGCTGAAATTGCTTATGGAAAACTGTTAGAGATGAAGGGTAGAATTAACCTAGGGTTAGAAAGTGAGAATGTGGTGTTATGAGTGGAAAAAGAGTGAGGCTTTGAGAGTTGGAAGGTTAAATCTGGATTCTGTGGTAAATGGAGGTTAAAGTGAGTTAATTCTAGCTTGAAATGTCATTTAGGACTTATGAGAAAGCTTGGACTGTGCTAGGGAGAAAAACAAATGACCAAAGTGAACCAAGAGCCATTTCTAGGGCAAAATTAGGTGTTGAGGAGTCAAATTTTGATTCGGTGGAATTTTAGGTGTAAATCCAGTTTGAGCAAGTTTAGATTGATGTTATGGACTTGTGTGAGGTGAGAGTTTGCTTCAAATTTACCTCATTCTAAATTTCACTTCTCAAGCCTAGAAAATCCATTAAATTGAGGGCTTTTGGACACCTAGAGTTTGTGTTGCTGTGGTTTGAAGCTTGGCTTTGGTTTAGACATGATTGATACATGATTTGGGACTTGTAGGATTTGATTTGGGCAAGATTGCATGAGGGGAAGTGTGGTTTTCGAAATCTGCACTTTGTGCAGATTTTTGCTCTGAAATTGTGCAACAGAATTTTGCACAAGTGCAGAAAAATGCTTGTGTGTGATTGGGTGTGGAAAGAGTAGTGCAGAATGAGTTCTGGATGTTTGCTAGTAGATCCCAACGGTCAAAATGTAGGCTTATGTACTAGAGACTTCCAGTAAACTTTTCGAGTCAATCAAATGGTTAATGAACCGGAACGAAGGAATTGTTACTGGGGTCTTTAAGTGAGAAAAGCTGTGATTTGGTTGGTGTTTTGGGCAGAGTTTTCTGCCTTTGCCCTGTTTTGCTTGGCTGTGATAGCTTGTGCTGTTTGAATGTTGTATTACTTTGATGTTGGGGAAGCTTGGGAGGATTGATGGGGACCCGGTGTTGAGAGAAACGAGGATATGGGCTACGTGGGAGTACGTGAGCTCAGTTGGAGGTGGGCAACAGGGGAGGGTGGGTTTATGCGCGCATTGTGGATGCGGAAAACTTGTTGTGCACCATCGCCCGACCGCCACCTAGTACCACATGTGATGGGTACCCCATAATCCTACAAGCTTGAGATGAGGAAGTGTAGAAGGGTGAAACTTCCTGCTTTTACTCGTTGACCACAGAGTGGTACCTGGAGATATGTCGCGGGGGTCAGGAGACCTTGGGGACGTCAGGTGGGGTGCTATTGTCCAAAACCAAGCTTGACCAATCCCGACCCAACCCGGGCATAGTCAGTCAGTGAGAACCTGTGATGTACCTAAACAGGCGAGCTCCTGGCAGTCAACAGATAAAAGGAACAAAGACCACAAAGCAAGGAGGCTTGTGGTGGCTGGCCAGCTGTGAACTTTGATTGATATGTGGGTTATGGCCTCTGGTAATCGATTACCAAGGGTGGGTAATCGATTACAAGGCTTAAAAATGAAGACAGGAGGCTAAGATGGTCTCTGGTAATCGATTACCAAGGGGTGTAATCGATTACCAGGCTTGAAAACGAGGTCAGGAAGCTATGAGAGCTTCTGGTAATCGATTACCAAGGGGGTGTAATCGATTACCAGGCTTAGAAATGGGACTGGAACATTGTGGAGGCCTCTGGTAATCGATTACCAGTCTGTGTAATCGATTACACAGAGGAATGGGTCACTGGTAATCGATTACCAGCCTCTGGTAATCGATTACCAAGTCTGTGTAATCGATTACCAGAGATGAAAAGCCTTAAGATACCCCTTTTAATTGCATGTAGTGGTTATGAGACGCATTGTGCGGCGGCATAGTTAGATTCTTGTGAAAGAGTCTACCCCTTTCTTTTCTTTCTTGTAGATCGTGATGGCGGCGCAGCTAATCCGTGATCGAGTAGAGATGGAGTGCCTAGAGGGAGCTTGGGAGACCCTCGAAGGCAACACGAGGTGCCGATTTCGGGGCACCATTCGATTCACGGCTACTTCTTTGGTGCATCCAGATGAACCTGCACGGACGCTTCAGCGCACGGTGGAGTGGATACTACCCACGCCTACACCATATCGTC